>NW_028256982.1:0-83272 GCF_035046125.1 Drosophila serrata | reverse complement strand
TGACGCCGATCCAAATCCCGGGAGTTGCCATCTAACACCTTTGCTCCACCGAAACAAGAAATACCAGATCCTGTAGCGTATCCAACACTTGTACTTGAAGTGTGGTAATGAGCTTATGAGTGGTGGTGTTTTATTCTGTTGAGGAGTAGTACAAACTTAGAATTAACCTCAACCTATTTCCCTTTTACATACCGCAGTTTCTCCTCCCTTCTCTGCTGGCTTTCGGCCATAAACAGTGTGGCCAATTACAAACATAGTTCAAATACCGAATACATACTTAACGAAGGTTCGCCTTAGTGGCGCGTAATTCTAACTTGACTGACTATCGATATTCTAGCGGGTTAGCTTATCCGTTCCGCGACATCCCCGCCCCCGTGAAGCAGCCGCATTCACCACATCCAGAACAGCTGGTTTCGAAGCGGGACGAATCATCCTGGCTCGATCGTCAGTCCGTACCGCCGCTCGCCTGGGCACTCCATCTACTCCAGTGAACACCTCCTCCACGATTCCTCGTTTCCACTCTCGACGTGGTATGGCCGGATCGCAGATGAACACTAAGTCTCCTCGGCGCAGGGGCTCGACATGTGAGCACCATTTCTCCCTGCGCACAAGAGTAGGCAGGTACTCGTGCACCCATCGCTTCCAGAAGCGGTCTCGCATCATCCTGGCCAGTCGCCACTGCATCTTCGTGGCGCACCTCTCCAACGGCTGTCCATTGTCTCCGGGTAGATCCGGCAGATTGGGTACTCCTCTCAGCAAGTCGTTGGGAGTCAGTGGAGCCTCCTGGTCCACAGTAACTGGCAGATGCGTTAGTGGGCGAGAGTTTACTATGTTCTCCGACTCGATCAACAGGTTCTCCAGAACATGTTCCATGGGAGCCAGCTCCCTCATCGTATGTGCCAGCACCTTCTTGACGCACTGGACCATCCTTTCCCAGGCGCCACCCTCAGCTGGGTTCGCTGGGCAGTTGAATATCCACTCGATTCCTTTGGACGACAGCTCGCCCTGGATCTTCTCTGGCTCGAAAACCTCGTTGAATCTCCTGGCCTCTCGATTGGCTCCAACGAAGTTTTTCCCATTATCGCTCCTCATCTTGACCACCGGTCCTCGTCGGCTCTTGAAGTTCCTCATAGCGATGATACAGGAATCTGTAGATAAATCATGGGCCATCTCCAAATGGATGGCCCTCGTGGTTAAGCAGGTGAACAGTGCCACCCACCTCTTCTCGATGCGACGTCCAATCGTCACGTGCAACGGTCCAAAATAATCCAAGCCCGTGTGCTTGAATGGCAATCCGTTGGCTTCCAGTCGGTCCTCAGGCAAAGGACCCATTATTGGCTGCATCGGCTGTGCCCTCCGCAGCTTGCAGATCTAGCAGTCAGCCACCATCTTTCGTAGCAGCCTCCGTAAGTTCGTTATCCAGAACTTCTTCCGTATCTCGCCTATGGTCGCATCGTGGTCCTGATGGCCCATCTTCTGGTGGTAGTGGTGTACTACCATCACCGTCAGCGTGTGTCTGTGGGACAGTATAATGGGGCGCCGGGCGCTGTATGGCACGCAAGCGGCGGCGTCGATCCTTCCCCTTACACGCATGACTACCTCGTCGTCGAAATACGGGGACAGCCCTCGCAGTTGGCTGCCTTTTTTCGAGATCCTTCCAGCTTTGTCCCTCTTTTCTCCGGAGAACGCTTCACTTTGCACCTGCCGGATCAATATGCGCTCCGCGTTGGCGCATTCGTTTGCCGTGAGTCCATACTTCTCACGGTCGCTATACTGGCCGCGGCATCGTCGGACGAATTTAAGGACCCAAGCCGTGGTCCTTACCAGCCGGTTGTAGTTTGAGAACCTCTGGAAAGATATAAAAAATCCGTTTGCAGTCACTAGCGCAAACTCACATGGCATCTCTTCCTCGTCGGTGGCTCTCGTGCAGCCACTACCACGAGAGGAGCTCTCTGGCCAATTCTCTTCTGGATCTCGCAGGAACGTCGGCCCGCTTAGCCATCGTGACCCTTGACTGAGGTCCACATGGCGTTGCGGCCTGGTTGCATCATCTGCCACGTTCTCGGCAGTTGGTACCCATCTCCATTGGGATACTTCCGTCGACTCCAGGATTTCTGCCACCCGGTTTCCAACAAACTGTTTATACCGCCAGTGGGTGCTGCTTATCCAGTGCAGCACTGTCTTAGAATCCGTCCAGAGTACGTATCTGTTTATCTCTACACTGTGTTCCAGTTTCACAGTGTTCATCAGCCGTGTTCCCAGCACGGCTGCCTGTAGTTCCAATCTCGGGACTGACATTGTCCTCATCGGAGCACATTTCGTTTTGGCACATACGAAATGCACCCGCACGTCGTCGTTTGCGTAGGTGGCCCGCCAATTCGCCGTCGCAGCAAACGCCGACTGGCTGGAGTCCACGAAGGCGTGCAGCTGGAGTGCTCGTACTCGTCCAGTACCAAAATAGTAGCGTGGACATCGGAACTTCTTCACATAGCTCATCTCTTGTCGCCAGCTCTCAAATGCCGTGGCTAGCTCGTCTGGCAATGGCTCATCCCATGTGACTCCTTTCTGCCAAATCTCTCGCATAAGTAGCTTGGCGGTTACCATGTAGCAGCTCAAGAACCCAATCGGATCAAACGTGGACATCACCAAGCTGAGGAACTCCCTCTTGGTAGAGACACGTTCCCCCGTCATCACGCTGCTGGGAACCCGATGGTACTTGACGCTGAATCTGAAGTCATCTGTAGCCGGGTGCCAATACATGACCAATACCTTCTGCTCGGATTCGGTCCACTCGACGTTCTCGTTGGTGCCTAACGGATTTAAGGCTCTGACCAATCTCGCCGAGCTGGAAGAAAACCGACACAAATCAAAACCGGCACATGCGTGTATCTCTCTTACTCGTTTTGAGATGGCTATAGCTTTATCCTCGTCTGCGAAGCTATCTAAGTAATCGTCCACGCAGTGGTACTCATTAATAGCCAGGACCGCCCGGGGATCAGTGTGCACGTGCCTTGAAGCATTTACAGTCTTTACGTGCTGCGCTGAGCATGGTGAACAAGCTGCTCCAAACGTCATCACTGTCATCTCGTAGATCTCCGGGTCTTTGCGGTCATCTCCGTGCCTCCACAAGAATCTCTGGGCGCATCTTTCTTGTGGCTGCATCAATACCTGGTGGAACATCTCCTTGATGTCCACACAGACTCCCACGGCTCCTTCCCAAAGTGGAAGAGGACAGCCAGGAGTGACTTGTAGTTTTGGGGGCCTTTCAGTAGTGCTGAATTCAGGGATACGCCGTTCACTTTGGCTGCTGCATCGAAAACTAGACGGATCTTCCCAGGCTTGTTTGGGTTTTCGACCCCGAAGTGCGGCAGGTACCACGACTTGTCACGGTTACCATAAGTGAGTCATCCATGATCGCATTGTAGGCCTGCGCGAAGTTCTCATCGCGCTTAATTTTCCGTTCGATGTTGACGAGTCGCCGTAGTGCCATGTTGTAACTGTCTGGCAGTCTCGTCTCGTCATCCTTCCATAGCTGCCCAGTCTGATATCGTTGACCTATCCGTTTAGTCGTCCTCTCCAAGATGCCCAGGGCCCGTTCATCGTCGCTGGCTGCGACCGGTGGCGCTGGCTTCACTCCGAAGTTCTCTATTTCGAAATAATCGCTGACCATCTTCTCCAGAGCGTCATCCTGGGTAACGGCTAGTAGGCCCGATCTCTCCGTCAGTGGACTCGCTTGACGTCTCACTGGTCTATATACTACCCATCCTAATTTGGTAGCTGCTGCGTATGGTCCTCCTGCGCCGAAGCTTCTGGTCTGCAGGGGAATTCCTAGGTGCGCGTGATCCAGTCCAATAAGGATCCTTGGCGCTGCATTGTTGTACGGCTTCACTGGTAGGCGTGCGCTCGCCCTTGCTGTCTTGACATCTTCCCGACGTAAACTCTGCATCGGAAGACTCAGGTTGCTTACTGCGTACACGTTACTTAAACCGTGCCGCTTCGGTTTGCCCGCTCCACTGATCTGCAGGCTAACCCTCTTCGTAGGCTCTCTGGCGGACTTACCGCCAAACCACTGCACGTTTAGTTGTCGACTCTCACCCTTTAGGTGTAGGCTTCGGACGAGCTCGTCGTCTATGAGTGTCACAGACGATCCCTCGACGAGCAGTGCGTAGGTGTCCACCTGTTGCTTCTCCCCGTACAGCGTCACGGGCAGAGCTCAGAACACCAGGTGGCCTCCATCCGAATCGACACAACTAAGGTTTCGATGCGGCGTCTTCTGGCCGCTTTGATTCTCATTTTCCATGCGCCCAGCGCTTCTCAGGCTTGTTGCTTGGGCCATGGAAATGTTACTCACTGTTGGATCCGCTGACTGCGGCATCCGCTTGCGTTGGCTGATGACCTCTTGTGGCTCCCGTCTGTGGTTGCTTCGTAGCTCCCTCCTGTGGTCACCGTCTGACTGTTGTGACCGTCTGGGGCTATCGGCTTCGTCATGCAGCAAGTAGTGATGCTTCCTCTGGCATCCGTAGACGTTGCACTTACGACTCCTCTTGCAGAACCGTACCATGTGCCCGGTTCCAAGGCACGCGAAACAGATCCACCGCTTCTTGGCGAACTCCAATCGCGCCCTGGCAATCCTTGATGGCGTGTTGCCCTGCACACATGAGGCAACCTCTGGGGTGGTCATTATACCTCTTCTGTTCCATGTCTTCCTGATGCTCACCATGCATCGGAAACTCCAGATTCGTGTTTGCATGTAACACCCTTCGCTTTGGGGTTTTACTGCACACGTCCGTAATGGTGCATACCAGCTTAGCGAGCTCGATTAGCCATTCACTTAGGTGCACTATCGTCGGATATGGTTCCATATCGACCGCGTATCTGGCCCAGTCCAACCTCTTACTTAGGGGCAACTTGGCGATCAGCTCCTCCATCAGGGTGGGATTTCCTATATGCTGGTCGCCGCTGTCGGTTGACTGCAGAAACGCTGCAAGATTGCTCACCCTCGTGGCGAACGATACAATCCTGCCTATGTTGTGCTCCTGAATTGGCTGTAGCTCCCGCACGCTCTCCAGTTGGCTGCGGATCAATTGCTCCGGACGTCGATATCAAAAGTGAAGCTGTTCCATTACGGCCTGTACGTTGTTGGGATGAATAAGCAGTGATTTGACTGCCGTACTCGCTTCACCCTTCAACGCCTTCACTAGCCTTTGGTTATTTTTGAATGCTGTACACTGATACACCGCCGTCGTCTCCAAGAACGCACACTGGAATATTGGCCATTACTCTGGCTGACCTTCGAACTCTGGAAGATCAGGCACTCTGCGAGGCGGCTATTCATTGGCCACACCCGCTGTTCCATAGGATCCGGGTGATGGCGTGGGTACAGCGAATCTGCGTTGTGGCTCCCGTGGTGCGTGAACATAACCTCGTTCTGGCTGCACCGTGGCCGTCACGCAACATGGCGGCGAGTAGCTTACAGTTGTACAGTCTGTCCGTGTGACTCGTTGCCCTATTGCCACATTACCACTCAAATATGGCGGCAAACTTCCACTCAATTGTGGCGGCAGATTTGCACTCAATTGTGCCGGCAACTGTTCATCATAAGATGGCGTCACTGACGCTAGTGGTCCCGTTGGCAGATTTTCACTCAAGAGCTGCCTTACCGTTGCGCTCAAACATGGCGCCTCTCCTAGCGGTGTATTCGCCGCACCACTCACTCCGACGCCACTCGACCCGTTTCTAACGGGATTCCTGGCGGACGCCGCAAGTCCTTCATTTGCCCTTGCCTGTTGGAGCTCCTTCTCTAGATTTGCGATCCTTGCCATAAGCTTCGCAATCTGTGAAGTCGTGGGGTCCACATCCTGTCCCAGCGCTTCGGCCTGGGCAGGTCCAGTGGTGCGTTTTACCCCGATTCCTTCCTCTGGAGTCCGTGGCCGCTGTGGGCCACCGTCTGCATACGCCAAGCCGGCCGGTGTGTCGGATGCTGCAGATGTGGTCGTAGCTGCGGTAACCTCAGGTTGATTAAGTCTGGGGCTCCGTCTGGGCGAATGTGTCGTCGGCATATCACGCGTTTAACTCCTTACGTGTTTCCAAATGCCGTTAGAGTTCCGACTCTCATGCGAATTAAGATGCGAACTCAAAGAATGCGAATAAAAGAATGCGAATAAAAGAAATGACGCCGATCCAAATCCCGGGAGTTGCCATCTAACACCTTTGCTCCACCGAAACAAGAAATACCAGATCCTGTAGCGTATCCAACACTTGGACTTGAAGTGTGGTAATGAGCTTATGAGTGGTGGTGTTTTATTCTGTTGAGGAGTAGTACAAACTTAGAATTAACCTCAACCTATTTCCCTTTTACATACCGCAGTTTCTCCTCCCTTCTCTGCTGGGATCGCCGATCGGAATAACCGTTGCGCCGAACTTAACATAGCTTTCGGTCATAAACAGTGTGGCCAATTACAAACATAGTTCAAATACCGAATACATACTTAACGAAGGTTCGCCTTAGTGGCGCGTAATTTAAACTTGACTGACTATCGATATTCTAGCGGGTTAGCTTATTCGTTCCGCGACAAAGACTAAATATAAAGTTTCATTCAGATAGTTTCAAAACTGAGAGACTAGTTTGCGTAGAAACGGAAAGATGGACAGACGGACTGACGGATAGACGGACATGGCTAGATCGACACGGCTATTGATCCTGATCAAGAATACATATACTTTAAATGGTCGAAGGTGCCTCCTTCAGAGCGTTGCAAATTTCTGACTGAAATTATAATACCCTGCAAGGGTATAAAAAGTTTGTGAGTATGCTTGAAAATGATTTACTACATGTAGTAACAAATGTAATTGTAAATGTAACAAATGTAAAAAGAATCTGTTCACGTCAGAAGGCCCTTCGCGGCGGCCGCGGCGCCGCCTCTGTCCACCGAGCCTCCAAAGCCTTGGCCGCTCTTGCACTCTCGGCTCTTCGAGCACTGCTTATCGGGCTAGTCTAAGCGCTCCCGCGCCCACTCTTCGATGTTCGCGAACGCCCGCTCCCGAATTCCCGAGCTTCGCTCGCTGCTAAGCGAGCTGAGGGACGGCTTGTTCGCGCTCCACTTCTCGGGCCCGCTCTCGCACTGTTAAGCGTAGCTTATCGGTCGGGAGCGCGGCCCTTACATTTAAGCTAGAGTTAGTACTATGTATGCAGCGAAATAAAGCTGACGAGTTGAATTGCCCACGACGCCCCCGCCTTTACTTTTCACCTTCGCTTGCGACGTGGGAATTTCCATGGGCTACATTTGACAAGACAGGATCTTCAGCGGCAGGATCGCCCCCCTACAAACATTGGTCCTTCGAGCCGGATACGGATATCCTTCCGTCCTTTCACCAGCAGTTCCCGGTGATTTTCCGCTGAGATAAGTATATGCTTGATTCCGTCTTGTTCTCGCTGCCGGTCTTAGACAGTGGGCCGAACATTTAATTTCGGTCGCACCGCTGCAAAATTTATTGTTTTTCGTTCGTGTCAACTCCCCGTCCGAGTTTTCCTGACACCACGGTAGTGAGAAATTCCACTTTTCTATTCGCCTCCGAACTTCGAAATTTTCCATCCGTGTCCGTTTTGTGTGCGCCGCCATCCCCCTCGCCGTCTCTTCGATTCCCCGTTGTTCATCCACTTGCCAACGGTCGAGGCCTATGTGCAGCCACATACACACACACGCATTCTAAACTTGTGCTAATATTTCCGTGCAAAAAAAGTTCTCCGTGAACAGTGAAATTGTGTTTCAAAAAGGCATAATTAATATTGGCCAGCCGGTGTGCGCTTGTTGCGGGAATTCACCCGGATCGCCGAACAGTCTGCCGCTGTCACGATATTTTTTGTATGCTGTATCCATACACATTTTTCTGTTCTCATAATTCAATACAGTCCACTTCTCGACGCTCCACTGTGCCAATACAAACCCTACATATTTACATACCAACATATATTGGGCGAACATACATATGTATATATTGGGCAAGCTTTGCGCTATTCTGCGCTGAGCATCGATCTCTTTAATTATCTACATACATATATACATATATACTGGGCAAGCTTCGCGCTATTCTGCGCTGAGCATCGATCTCCAATTACATACTTACATACATACATATATACACACGCCCGCATAAGGGCATATCAAGTGATTATTTGTCATTTCTTTTTTTCGTCTCCTCTTTGTGCCTAGAGCGTGTACAAGCACCTGCACTTAGACAGTCCAAAGCCGCACAGTGCCTACGAGACAAAATCCGCCATCTACAACTTTTAACAACTTTCGTGATCCAAGGATTTAACATTATCCGAAGTTTATAAATCCTATTTTTTTATTTATATCAATTTTTATATACATACAGGTATATTGGGCAAGCGCCGCGCTATTCTGCGCTGAGCGATCCAAGCTATTACATACATACATATATGCACAAGCCCGCATAAGGGCAAGTAATTATTTGTAATCTTTTTGTCGTCTCCTCTTTGTGCCTAGAGCGTGTACAAGCACCTGCACTTATACATTCCACAGCCGAACAGTGCCGACGAGACAAAATCCGCCACCTACAATTTGAAGGAAATTTCGTGAACCAAGAATGTAAAATTATCCGATTTTTATTTATCCCATTTTTCCTTTATATCAAGGAAATACCAATTTACACACATACCTCCATACATACAAGCTTCGCGCTATTCTGCGCTGAGCATCGATCTCCACAATCTAAATACATACATATATTGGGCAAGCTTCGCACTAGTCTGAGCTGAGCAGCAAAACCCAAACACAAACGAGTGTTTTTTAATTGTCTTCAATTTAACCGGCGCAACAGCTGTGTTGTTGTTGCCCTGAAGTTCTTTGGGTCTCCCACTCACCACTGCTTTGCCGACGGCTTATCCCATTGAGTTGTCTCTCAAACAAAAGCCAAGGGTTTATTTCGACAATTTCGGATCCGTGATAAATAAAGTTGGCAACAAATACTTCCGACCAATACGTTCCTCAATCCGTATTTAATTTATTACGGGATCCATCCACATTTCGTTACCAATTTTCTAAGCAAAATGTAAACGAAATATATTATATATTCTAAAATACACAAGACTTTTAATTTCGGATTAAAATTATTCCAATAATTTAATTACGGCCGATTCCGTCAATTCGTTTGGGAAGATCCCAGTCCGCATTTCCGCGACCCTCCCCGATTAACTTTAAATCCACTGCTCGACCACAAAAATGGCTCAAACCGCCATCGACATTGCGTTGAGGAAGTTTATTGCCACGACAGACCATCTGAGTCAATTCGCGGCAGAGATCCAACCTCTAGGCGACCCAGAAATCACCCAGCCCTCTCCGTCCACGTGTAAGGTGAGTCGCGACCAAATCCGGGCTTTGTGGGAAAAGGTGGAGAAGAGTTACGAGAGCTGCTCCGAACTGCTCTCCGTGTCCGACGACGGCGCGGACACTTCAACGGTGTTAGAAGCTAAGTATAGCTACTGCTACTCCGTCTACTCCAGGTGCGTGGCCCAGCTGCAGGAGATAATAGAAAGGGGCGCGGCCCAGTCAACTCTGGCTTCCAGCAGTGGCCACACACCCCCTTCCACCGGTTGTCATTTACCACCGGTAGACACCGAGGTGTTTGCGGGCGACTATCTTCGCTGGCCCACATTCAGAGACCTTTTTACGGCGGTTTATATTCACAACTCGCGTCTCACCCCGGTGGAGAAATTGTTCCACCTCCTATCCAAGACAACTGGCGAAGCGCACGCCATTGTTTCCAAAGCCCCGCTCACCAATGAGGGGTTCGTCGCAGCTTGGCAAAGCCTCACCGACCGCTTCGAGAACCGGCGGTTGTTGGTCAACGGCCAGTTGAAAATCCTCTTCAACATCCAGGCTGTCCCTCAAGAATCGGGAGTCGCGCTAAAAGACCTGCAAGGCACCATCCAAAGCTGCCTGACCGCCCTAGAGATGTCCTCCATTCAAGTTGAGGCTTGGGATAGTCTTTTGGTGTATATGGTTTCCTCAAAGCTTCCCGAAGTAACCCTTTCTCTGTGGGAACAATCCATCCACAACAAAGACAGAATTCCGACTTGGAACGAGCTAGACGCGTTTCTGACCGAACGCCATCGTACGCTGGAGGCCATCGACGACGTTACGACTACCAACTCAAGGCATTTTCCGCCAAAATTGTCGACTCCGAGGGCCCCAGCGCCCCGGCTCCATTCTTCCGACTTCAGAGTGACTCCAACACCCAGACCCAGAAGGTGTGACCTATGTTCCAGGGAAAACCATCCCCTGCGAAGATGTCCCCGTTTCCTTCAAATGACCGTAGTCGAGAGGTCAAATATCATCCGAAGAAAGCAACTCTGCTTGAATTGTTTGGCACGAGGCCATCAGCAGCGGGATTGCCCCAGTGCCCACTCCTGCCGTACATGCCGCAGACGGCATCACACCCTGCTGCATCCCAGAAGCTGTTCCTCCAGTGTTCAGATTGCTCCTGAACCTTCCAGCCCAGTAACCGCACCGATCCAAAGGATATCCGCGTTCTCCACGCGAATCACTTCTTCCAACGCCTTAAATTACTGGGTACCCTACGACATCAAGAGCAGACGTTCCCGAGGTATTTTATCCTACCCATGCCGAGTCTGCAGCGGAGTCCATCCGCTTCGAAAATGCCACAAGTTCCTTAGGCTCAGTGCTGAGAAGAGGCTCAGCGCGGTGTCCACCAACCGCTACTGTTCGAACTGTTTGGCCCACGAACATTCCCAAGGCAAGTGCCGCAGTGGTGACCGATGCAAGACGTGCAATCAGCATCACCACACGCTCCTGCATATGCCGGGAAGTCCAGTTCCCGCACCCCGATCGCAGCATCGGATGACTCCGTGCTTATTTACTGACCGCTCTTCTAAATGATACTTTTTTTCCAGTCCGCTTCGAGAAGATGCCACCGCTTCGCATCACGCGAACGCTCTGATCAGAGGTCCAATCCAACCGATTCCGAGGTTGCCACCGAGCTTCATCCGCTTCCGACGTCGACGTCACCTCTAGGATCCTGCGCCTCCCCCCGACACTCCTCAGCCACTCCACGGCCTTCGTCCACCGCTCCTCAGCTGCACTCCGGTGTGCATTTCCGCCGCTGGCCAGGACACCCTGCAGAACGCGGCAGCGCTTACACAGGACGAATATGTTGCAACCCGAGTGATTGCAAGGGGGGGGAGAATGTTCACGACAGAAGGCCCTTCGCGGCGGCCGCGGCGCCGCCTCTGTCCACCGAGCCTCCAAAGCCTTGGCCGCTCTTGCACTCCCGCAAGTCGGCTCTTCGAGCACTGCTTATCGGGCTAGTCTAAGCGCTCCCGCGCCCACTCTTCGATGTTCGCGAACGCCCGCTCCCGAATTCCCGAGCTTCGCTCGCTGCTAAGCGAGCTGAGGGACGGCTTGTTCGCGCTCCACTTCTCGGGCCCGCTCTCGCACTGTTAAGCGTAGCTTATCGGTCGGGAGCGCGGCCCTTACATTTAAGCTAGAGTTAGTACTATGTATGCAGCGAAATAAAGCTGACGAGTTGAATTGCCCACGACGCCCCCGCCTTTACTTTTCACCTTCGCTTGCGACGTGGGAATTTCCATGGGCTACATTTGACAAGACAGGATCTTCAGCGGCAGGATCGCCCCCCTACAAACAGAATCAGCTTGTAAAAAAAAGAAGAAGAATTTTATAATGAGCCGAGAAGCGACGGCGGCACCATGAATTACCACACTGAGCGCTCAGGGTGAATTTGATCATGAGTCAAGCAGCGACGTCGGCATCATAAATTACCCCGGCCACACATGAATAAAAGCGAATGAGAACTTTATATAAACGTTGGGTCCTACCCACCGAACGGGTAAGCATGAAAGTCGGCAGGAATTTGGCTAATGCTTAAACTCCCCTCAGAAACCACAAAGAAATTGGTGGAATCAATTCTGAAACACCTCAAGCTAGGAACACACGATGCAAACAATTTGCATCAAGTTGATTGCTGCAATCAAATTTGCACATATAAACACGAGTGAAAACATTTTGCTGCAAACAAAGAACTTGCGAAGTTTTTTTGCAGCAATATATTTTGCTTGTCGTCTGTATACATTTTTTTACCGCTATCTTGGTTGCGTCAGTTGCTTGCTTGTTTGCATGTGCTGTTTGCTTTCAGTCGCAGTATTGCAGCAAGCAAAGCACCATGTGGGATAGCGAGAACACAATAAGATTAATTGAATTGTACGAGAATCATTCCGTGGCTACAAAACGCAATGTCAGTGCTAATCGCTCATTTGGTGGAATCGCAGGACGCATTACAGTGACTTGTTTAGTTATGTAAGTTTTTTACTTTTTCTAATAAAAAGTTGAAATCACTGACTGACATGCGAAAAAATTGTATTAGTTTGTTTCATCGCCATTTTGTAGCTCTTAAGAGGTTCTGATGCACTCCTTTTTCATCTCTTTTCGAAATCCACTCTTTCACCCAACACTTTCTATTTTTTGCAGATTTCAATCTTCTCACTTTTTTACGTTTAAATAATGTTGCTAATATAGCAATAGCAGAAACTCTCGATTTTTGTGCCGACATAATATTAACACGTCGTTATTCCTTGACTTTCATAAAACAACAGAACTTGCAAATAAGCGTCCTTGCAAGCACTGCAAACAAAAAATAAAAACACGTGTAGAAATTAACGCAATAAATTGCACGAAATAACCATGCAAAAGTTTGCGTGTAAAACAAAAATTTATTGGAGCATTTGTGCAAATTTTGCTGCAAATTATTTTCAACTTCCTGCAAATTGTTTGCATTGTGTGTTTCTAGCTTTACATTTATTATAAACCATAAGGGAGGACACACTAAAATTTACGTTTAAAAAATAAATTGTTTCCGTATTTTTTTTAATACGCTTTTATTAGTTCGGTGTATGTATGTATGTATGTAACGAAATCTTTGAACATTATTTTCAAGGGTTTCCAAATATCTGATAAGCTTGAAACTTTGCATAATTCTCAAGGACCGATGACAATGCAATAATTTGATAAAAAAATTTCATTATCCTGGATTGATAAATTCTTTTTTTATAAAGCGTCTGTAAAGGAGTAAGAGAGACAGAGAGGCGCGCGATCTGCGCATGCCTGCAGGACAAGCAGAACTTGATTGCTCAAAGTTAACAGGAAAAACCCCATGCAACAAATAGGCCTTAAATGAAATAATGAGATTAAGAAATAGTTCGTAAGATATTTCATAATTACATGCCCGCAAAAATTGATTATTGATAAATCGAACTAAAATACGAACAATAACTGAAACCTTAGATTAATTTAAATAAATTTAAAAAATCACGCAAAAATCACGTACCCACACTAAAAAATATAAAATAAATGACAGTTTAAAAAAACTAAAAAAACACTTTTATAAATAACCGAACTAAAAAGAAGAAAATAATTTATAACTACAAACAAAATTATTCAATTCAGAGCAATAGTATATAATTATAAACAAGATCACTAAATTCAGAGTTAAAAGCATGGGGTGCGTCTATAATCAATGTTACATTTATTCTAAGGGAAACTATTTGTAAGGGAAGAATTATAAAAATATAGAAAAATCCAACAAATAAGCGTTTCACTGTGCAATGCTTTGCCAAGTACATGTTTAACTATTTTTACAAACAATGATAAATGTATTTCTGTGAACATTAAATATAAAAGAAAAATTCTTATATTTACAAAAAATTATTAGATTAACAAAAATAGTGCAGCTGTAGAATATCTCGTCATGTAGGTATTTAAACGTTGTGCTTAGTGACAGCATTATGTATATCCGTCAAATGACAAATTCACAGCAATAGCGAAACTAAATACATGTTAAAACAATGATTGATATAATTAATTACAGAAAAAAAACACGTACTTGGCGCGAGATACTACCGTGTCTCCGGATGCACCCTATGCTTTTAACTCTGATTTTAGTGATCTTGTTTATAATTATATAAACAAGTGAAAGAATATCGAAACCTAACTACAAAGTTTCATTCAGATATCTTAAAACTGAAAGACTAGACGGTCAGACGGGCATGGCTAGATCGACTCGGCTGTTGATGCTGATCAAGAATATACAGTGACGCACTAAATTGTTGGCACAGTTGCAAACTTGTACTTTAAGTGCTATTTCCAGGCGTATACATTATTTTATTGAATAATTTTTTTTTAATATAGTTCATTTAAATTATTATGTATAAAATGGGTAATTTTATACATTTATTATTATTTTTTTTTTTTGTTTCATATATTTAGCACTTTATAAACTTTAAAAGAAAATTACCATATTTCGTGACACAAAAATCTTGGCACAGTTATTAGTTTTACTTGATTTATTTTAGACTTAAGGCCTTTAGGTTCTTATTTGTTTAACAAATGTAAAAAGGGACTTTTTTTAAGAACATGGCGTCACAAAGTTTCCAAAAAAAATTTACATTCATCCACAGTTCCTCTGCCATTTGCCTACATTTTAAGAAAATGGAGAATATCAGAAAAAAAAACCGACGTAGCTCAAAGAAAAATTGTCAAATCGCCAAAACGATGGAACTAAGCCTATTTTCCATTAGGAGCATCGTGCAACGCTACGACGGAGTCGAGAGCTTGGAGAGCGCACCTAAATCTGGGCGTCCCAAGGCTTTAAGTCATCGGGGACGCAACGCGGTCAAAGTGGACGCCTAAACATCATCCTCCCAGATCGCCGCTAAAGTTAAAACCGAGTTTGGGAAGGATATTCATCCGATGATCGTAAAAAGTGCCCTTTACGAAACCAACTTACATTGCCGAGCTGCTAGGCGAAAGCCGTTCGTATCTGATATCAATAAAAAACGAGTTTGACCTATACTAAAGAGTATCTGAACAAGCCAATTGAATTTTGGGATCAGGTACTCGTTTCGGAAGAAACCAAAATAAATATTTATCGCTCTGATGGCCGCCAGCACATATAGAGAAAACCGAACACTGAGTTGGATAAAAGTAACTTGGCACAAAAGACAAACCCGGTGGCTGAGGCGTGATGGTATGGGGATGCATGTCATCCGCTGGTGTCGGTAACCTGGTGTTCATCGGGGGTATCATGGATAAAATTACTTTACCTCAATATTTTTAAAGAAAACTTAAGAAAAAGACCCTCAAAGTTCAAAATGCTAAAATTCGTTACTTTTATGCAGGACAATGATCTGAAGCATTCTGCTCACGATGTGCGTATGTTGCCCACTAACTATAGAGCACATATACTGCCACATCCACCACAGTCACCGGACCTAAATCTGTTCGAACATTTGTGGGAGAAACTCGATAGACGAATGAAAAAACACATTTCATAAAAAAAATTGCCTTAAAAAGGCATTGTTGGAGAAATGGCTGAATATTTTAGCAGAAGTTACTAAAAAAAATTGGTGCATTCTATGCCCAGACGTTTTGCAGACGTGATTAAACAGAAAGGACTACCGACGAAATATTAATTGTTATTTTAAATAAATAAAAAAAAAAAATTTGATTAAGTATGCCAAGAATTTTGTTTCACAAAATTTGTTCTGTTTTTGTTTAAATTTAAATAGTTTTTAGTACGTTAATAAATAATACATATGTACATACTTTATATGGCCGGAGGTCCCTCCACTGAGTTGCAAACTTCTAACTGAAGTTATAATGCCCTGCAAGGGAATAAAAATACATTACTTAAGTTAAAATCTGTTTATCAATTCAATTCTTGTCGGTTGCTCTTATGGTTGAAAAGTTATACCTCTATTATTTGGAAAATTAGGAGTCTGGGACGACTTACTAACGGCTCCCGAAACTCATAACGGAAAGAGCACCGGGAGCAGAAATGTGCTCATTTAGATTCCAATTAAATAGCCGAGCTGACTGAGCTTGACTGTGAAAACATCCGTACAAAAATAGTTCCGACCATCTTCAAAACATTATATTTCCTAAATAAAGTAAAAAAAAAAAACTTTTTTTATCATTATTTTAATTTTTTGTCGAATAAAAAATAGCACCCTTACAGACTATACAGAAAGTTGAAGTTCGAAAGTTATAATTTAAATCCTGCAAAATGCTTTAACGAAGTTAATTGAGGTAGCCATCATTTATAATTTTTACATTTAAAATACCTAAAGATAAATCTATATATATAAAAATGCTCTGTTCGTGTCTACATCCTTCATAGACTTGAAAAGTTCTGAAACTAAGCCCAAATTAAGCCCAAATTTTTACACAACATGCGTTGAGGTTCCAGCTTGGTTATTGTCTACTTTTGATGTTGATAGCTTATCTGCGGTTGCGAATATATCAATTTTTTTAGCGTTTCCCCGTGTCCCTACTGCTGCGCCCTCTACAGGCAGCCAGCTGAATCAAAGCATTTCCTGTCAAACATTCAAAACATATTGAAAGAAGAAATTGGAGATACAAATTTTATTTTTTTGTTCAGGTTCAGTAAGAAACGAAGTCATGCCACCAAAGAAGTCGAGATTGGGTCGTCGTATTCGCAATACAGAAGCAAAAAGACGTAAGATTACGAATATGACTGACGAAGAACGGGCCTCCATCCGAGAGACTGAGCGGCTGCGCGATGAACTTTTACTCATACAGGTTAATGGTTAGGAGGACCGATTGCAATCATATATTAAAATGTCGTCAGTTGTTTCATCAGTACATTGTCGATATGTATGCAAAAATTGAAACAGAACGTTTGCTGTTCCTCCGATTGAATCAGAAGAAACTTCGGTCCGAGGAATATATCCATTTGCGGGATGCTGTGATGAATGATTGTAATACAACCAACGTTGGAAAGCTCACGATTTTGCCATCCTCATACATAGGTAGTCCACGCCATATGCATGAATATGCTCAAGATGCCCAGGCATATGTTCGTTGCTACGGCCGTCCAGACTTATTTATCACCTTCACATGCAATCCAGCTTGGGACGAGATAGTACAGCTGTTATTTCCTGGACAATCATATAGGGATAGGCATGACATCACAGCCCGTGTTTTCAGACAAAAGCTCAAGTCACTGATGGTTTTCATTGAAACATGGAGTTTTTGGATCTGTGCGGTGCTGGATGTATTCAGTAGAATGGCAGAAGAGAGGATTGCCGCATGCGCACATACTGATTTGGCTGTATGATAAAATTACTCCAGACGAAATTGACAATGTGATATGCGCTGAGATTCCACGGGCAGAGGTTGATACAGATTTGCATGCAGTTGTCATCAAGAACATGATCCATGGCCCATGTGGTACCCTCAACCGAAGTTCACCATGCATGGTAGACGGGAAGTGTTCCAAGCGATATCCTCGAGCATTTACAGCCAACACCGTAACAGGGGACGATGGATATCCTCTGTATAGGAGACGGTCAACTGAAGATGAGGGACTTCGGCAACTTTAAACATGAGAATTGGTGACATTAAGGTAGACAATCGTTGGGTGGTTCCATACTCACCACTATTGTCAAAATCATACAAAGCGCACATCAACGTAGAATATTGCAATTTCGTGAAATCGATTAAATATAACTGCAAGTACGTGAATAAAGGCAGCGATATGGCAGTTTTTGGTGTTCAGGCAGAAAATGGTGACAGCAATGCAGTACGAGTTGTCGATGAAATCTCTCAATAACAGGCTGGAAGATACATAAGCAGCAACGAGGCTGCATGGCGAATTTTTTCGTTCCCAATTTATGAATGCTATCCAGCTGTAGTTTACTTGGCAGTCAATTTGGAGAATGGTCAACGTGTCTATTTCACAGAACTAAATGTGCAAGAAAGAGTCCTGAATCCGCCTACGACAACTCTGACTGCCTTCTTCACCTTATGCCTGGAAGATGCTTTTGCCATAACCTTGACGTATTCAGAAGTGCCCTCTTAACCACAATATGCCACAGAGAAACGTGGCAGGGTACAGCTAGTAATAAAATAATAATAAAGCTGAATATAAACTGTCGTGTACTTCGATAAATTTATAAAATTTGTTATCTTCTATAT
This sequence comes from Drosophila serrata, assembly GCF_035046125.1. Lineage (NCBI taxonomy): Eukaryota > Metazoa > Arthropoda > Insecta > Diptera > Drosophilidae > Drosophila > Drosophila serrata. The sequence continues at coordinate 65,222 of NW_028256982.1, read as the reverse complement.
ATATAAAAATGCTCTGTTCGTGTCTACATCCTTCATAGACTTGAAAAGTTCTGAAACGTTTAAGCCCAAATTTTTACACAACATGCGTTGAGGTTCCAGCTTGGTTATTGTCTACTTTTGATGTTGATAGCTTATCTGCGGTTGCGAATATATCAATTTTTTTAGCGTTTCCCCGTGTCCCTACTGCTGCGCCCTCTACAGGCAGCCAGCTGAATCAAAGCATTTCCTGTCAAACATTCAAAACATATTGAAAGAAGAAATTGGAGATACAAATTTTATTTTTTTGTTCAGGTTCAGTAAGAAACGAAGTCATGCCACCAAAGAAGTCGAGATTGGGTCGTCGTATTCGCAATACAGAAGCAAAAAGACGTAAGATTACGAATATGACTGACGAAGAACGGGCCTCCATCCGAGAGACTGAGCGGCTGCGCGATGAACTTTTACTCATACAGGTTAATGGTTAGGAGGACCGATTGCAATCATATATTGAAATGTCGTCAGTTGTTTCATCAGTACATTGTCGATATGTATGCAAAAATTGAAACAGAACGTTTGCTGTTCCTCCGATTGAATCAGAAGAAACTTCGGTCCGAGGAATATATCCATTTGCGGGATGCTGTGATGAATGATTGTAATACAACCAACGTTGGAAAGCTCACGATTTTGCCATCCTCATACATAGGTAGTCCACGCCACATGCATGAATATGCTCAAGATGCCCAGGCATATGTTCGTTGCTACGGCCGTCCAGACTTATTTATCACCTTCACATGCAATCCAGCTTGGGACGAGATAGTACAGCTGTTATTTCCTGGACAATCATATAGGGATAGGCATGACATCACAGCCCGTGTTTTCAGACAAAAGCTCAAGTCACTGATGGTTTTCATTGAAACATGGAGTTTTTGGATCTGTGCGGTGCTGGATGTATTCAGTAGAATGGCAGAAGAGAGGATTGCCGCATGCGCACATACTGATTTGGCTGTATGATAAAATTACTCCAGACGAAATTGACAATGTGATATGCGCTGAGATTCCACGGGCAGAGGTTGATACAGATTTGCATGCAGTTGTCATCAAGAACATGATCCATGGCCCATGTGGTACCCTCAACCGAAGTTCACCATGCATGGTAGACGGGAAGTGTTCCAAGCGATATCCTCGAGCATTTACAGCCAACACCGTAACAGGGGACGATGGATATCCTCTGTATAGGAGACGGTCAACTGAAGATGGAGGGACTTCGGCAACTTTAAACATGAGAATTGGTGACATTAAGGTAGACAATCGTTGGGTGGTTCCATACTCACCACTATTGTCAAAATCATACAAAGCGCACATCAACGTAGAATATTGCAATTTCGTGAAATCGATTAAATATAACTGCAAGTACGTGAATAAAGGCAGCGATATGGCAGTTTTTGGTGTTCAGGCAGAAAATGGTGACAGCAATGCAGTACGAGTTGTCGATGAAATCTCTCAATAACAGGCTGGAAGATACATAAGCAGCAACGAGGCTGCATGGCGAATTTTTTCGTTCCCAATTTATGAATGCTATCCAGCTGTAGTTTACTTGGCAGTCAATTTGGAGAATGGTCAACGTGTCTATTTCACAGAACTAAATGTGCAAGAAAGAGTCCTGAATCCGCCTACGACAACTCTGACTGCCTTCTTCACCTTATGCCAGGAAGATGCTTTTGCCATAACCTTGATGTATTCAGAAGTGCCCTCTTAACCACAATATGCCACAGAGAAACGTGGCAGGGTACAGCTAGTTGTAATATAAAACTAAGAAATGAAAACCACTTCGGCAACCCGAAGTTTATATACTCTTCAAGTTATAGCAATAACACTCTGCTATTGTAATTTGATTTAAAACAAATATCAATACAACGTTTAAATAATGTTGCTAATATAGCAATAGCAGAAACTCTCGATTTTTGTGCCGACATAATATTAACACGTCGTTATTCCTTGGCTTTCATAAAACAACAGAACTTGCAAATGAGCGTCCTTGCAAGCACTGCAAACAAAAAATAAAAACACGTGTAGAAATTAACGCAATAAATTGCACGAAATAACCATGCAAAAGTTTGCGTGTAAAACAAAAATTTATTGGAGCATTTGTGCAAACTTTGCTGCAAATTATTTTCAACTTCCTGCAAATTGTTTGCATTGTGTGTTTCTAGCTTTAGATTTATTATAAACCATAAGGGAGGACACACTAAATTTTAAGTTTAAAAAATAAATTGTTTCCGTATTTTTTTTAATACGCTTTTATTAGTTCGGTGTATGTATGTATGTATGTATGTATGTAACGAAATCTTTGAACATTATTTTCAAGGGTTTCCAAATATCTGATAAGCTTGAAACTTTGCATAATTCTCAAGGACCGATGACAATGCAATAATTTGATAAAAAAAATTTCATTATCCTGATAAGGATCGTCAGGATTGATAAATTCTTTTTTTATAAAGCGTCTGTAAAGGAGTAAGAGAGACAGAGAGGCGCGCGATCTGCGCATGCCTGCAGGACAAGCAGAACTTGATTGCTCAAAGTTAACAGGAAAAACCCCATGCAACGAAGAGGCCTTAAATGAAATAATGAGATTAAGAAATAGTTCGTAAGATATTTCATAATTACATGCCCGCAAAAATTGATTATTGATAAATCGAACTAAAATACGAACAATAACTGAAACCTTAGATTAATTTAAATAAATTTAAAAAATCACGCATTTATACGTACCCACACTAAAAAATATAAAATAAATGACAGTTTAAAAAAACTAAAAAAACACTTTTATAAATAACCGAACTAAAAAGAAGAAAATAATTTATAATTACAAACAAAATTATTCAATTCAGAGCAATAGTATATAATTATAAACAAGATCACTAAATTCAGAGTTAAAAGCGTGGGGTGCGTCTATAATCAATGTTACATTTATTCTAAGGGAAACTATTTGTAAGGGAAGAATTATAAAAATATAGAAAAATCCAACAAATAAGCGTTTCACTGTGCAATGCTTTGCCAAGTACATGTTTAACTATTTTTACAAACAATGATAAATGTATTTCTGTGAACATTAAATATAAAAGAAAAATTCTTATATTTACAAAAAATTATTAGATTAACAAAAATAGTGCAGCTGTAGAATATCTCGTCATGTAGGTATTTAAACGTTGTGCTTAGTGACAGCATTATGTATATCCGTCAAATGACAAATTCACAGCAATAGCGAAACTAAATACATGTTAAAACAATGATTGATATAATTAATTAATTAATTACAGAAAAAAAACACGTACTTGGCGCCAGATACTCCCGTGTCTCCGGATGCACCCTATGCTTTTAACTCTGATTTTAGTGATCTTGTTTATAATTATATAAACAAGTGAAAGAATATCGAAACCTAACTACAAAGTTTCATTCAGATATCTTAAAACTGAAAGACTAGACGGTCAGACGGACATGGCTAGATCGACTCGGCTGTTGATGCTGATCAAGAATATACAGTGACGCACTAAACTGTTGGCACAGTTGCAAACTTGTACTTTAAGTGCTATTTCCAGGCGTATACATTATTTTATTGAATAATTTTTTTTTAATATAGTTCATTTAAATTATTATGTATAAAATGGGTAATTTTATACATTTATTATTTTTTTTTTTTTGTTTCATATATTTAGCACTTTATAAACTTTAAAAGAAAATTACCATATTTCGTGACACAAAAATCTTGGCACAGTTATTAGTTTTACTTGATTTATTTTAGACTTAGGGCCTTTATGTTCTTATTTGTTTAACAAATGTAAAAAGGGATTTTTTTTAAGCACATGGCGTCACAAAGTTTCCAAAAAAAAATTACATTCATCCACAGTTCTTCTACCATTTGCCTACATTTTAAAAAAATGGAGAATATCAGAAAAAAAAAAACCGACGTAGCTCAAAGAAAAATTGTCCTTCATCTGCACAATGAAGTCAAATCGCCAAAACGATGGAACTAAGCCTATTTTCCATTAGGAGCATCGTGCAACGCTACGACGGAGTCGAACGCTTGGAGAGCGCACCTAAATCTGGGCGTCCCAAGGCTTTAAGTCATCGGGGACGCAACGCGGTCAAAGTGGACGCCTAAACATCATCCTCCCAGATCGCCGCTGAAGTTAAAACCGAGTTTATCCTTCCCTTTCCTTTGGGAAGGATATTCATCCGATGATCGTAAAAAGTGCCCTTTACGAAACCAACTTACATTGCCGAGCTGCTAGGCGAAAGCCGTTCGTATCTGATATCAATAAAAAACGAGTTTGACCTATACTAAAGAGTATCTGAACAAGCCAATTGAATTTTGGGATCAGGTACTCGTTTCGGAAGAAACCAAAATAAATATTTATCGCTCTGATGGCCGCCAGCACATATAGAGAAAACCGAACACTGAGTTGGATAAAAGTAACTTATATAACCTCAATATTTTTAAAGAAAACTTAAGAAAAAGACCCTCAAAGTTCAAGATGCTAAAATTCGTTACTTTTATGCAGGACAATGATCTGAAGCATTCTGCTCACGATGTGCGTATGTTGCCCACTAACTATAGAGCACATATACTGCCACATCCACCACAGTCACCGGACCTAAATCTGTTCGAACATTTGTGGGAGAAACTCGATAGACGAATGAAAAAACACATTTCATCAAAAAAATTGCCTTAAAAAGGCATTGTTGGAGAAATGGCTGAATATTTTAGCAGAAGTTACTAAAAAAAATTGGTGCATTCTATGCCCAGACGTTTTGCAGACGTGATTAAACAGAAAGGACTACCGACAAAATATTAATTGTTATTTTAAATAAAAAAAAAAATAAAAATTAGATTAAGTATGCCAAGAATTTTGTTTCATAAAATTTGTTCTGTTTTTGTTTAAATTTAAATAGTTTTTAGTACGTTAATAAATAATACATACATACTTTATATGGCCGGAGGTCCCTCCACTGCGTTGCAAACTTCTAACTGAAATTATAATGCCCTGCAAGGGAATAAAAATACATTACTTAAGTTAAAATCTGTTTATGAATTCAATTCTTGTCGGTTGCTCTTATGGTTGAAAAGTTATACCTCTATTATTTGGAAAATTAGGAGTCTGGGACGACTTACTAACGGCTCCCGAAACTCATAACGGAAAGAGCACCGGGAGCAGAAATGTGCTCATTTAGATTCCAATTAAATAGCCGAGCTGACTGAGCTTGACTGTGAAAACATCCGTACAAAAATAGTTCCGACCATCTTCAAAACATTATATTTCCTAAATAAAGTAAAAAAAAAAAACTTTTTTTATCATTATTTTAATTTTTTGTCGAATAAAAAATAGCACCCTTACAGACTATACAGAAAGTTGAAGTTCGAAAGTTATAATTTAAATCCTGCAAAATGCTTTAACGAAGTTAATTGAGGTAGCCATCATTTATAATTTTTACATTTAAAATACCTAAAGATAAATAATAAAATAATAATAAAGCTGAATATAAACTGTCGTGTACTTCGATAAATTTATAAAATTTGTTATTGTAATATAAAAATAAGAAATGAAAACCACTTCGGCAACCCGAAGTTTATATACTCTTCAAGTTATAGCAATAATACTCTGCTATTGTAATTTGATTTAAAACAAATATCAATACAACGTTAATGGGATAAATGTTGAACACTTTTTAGCGTCATATTTTTCTCTGTTCGAGCTTGTGGGAAAACTCCTCTATTCATATCCATATCTTGAATTATATATGTATGTTTGTACATGGAAATATGTTGAAAAACCACAAGGTAAAATTTCTATCTGCGATAAAATGAAAGCCAATCTACAAAGATTCATTCAGATACCTCTACATCTAAGAGACTATGTACTTTCCGTCGAAACGAACGGCAATGACCAGTTCGACTCTGGTAATAGCGATGAAGAAAATGTACCTGTGTATACTTTATATTATATTGCCGTTACTGCGTCGCAAACTGAGCGGTCAACTCTTCAAAACATGATTATGATTACTCCAATGGACAACAAATATTTATAATGAAAAACAGGAAAATAAGAAAACTTCAGCACGCCGACGATTGTATGTATATCCTTGCAGATTGAAATTGGATCACTAGTAATTAATACAATATAAATTATATATATTATTAAAAAAAAAACAAGTAATGCCTTTTTTCATATTATTCACCTTTAAACATTGTATTTAAAGTTTTACATTCATAGTTTTGCATTTTTTTTTTTTTTTGCATTTAAAAAAAAAACATGTACCGACTTAATTTTAATTTAACAAAAATTTAAATGTATAGCTCTTGGTTAGCACTATAATTGGTGCTAAGGTCGATTTTGAATCCTTGGTCATTTCCAAGATATTCACTAAAATGTCCTGCGTTCTCACGCGACAAAAACAGAAGCTACATTTGCAAGAAACCAGTATAGTCTCTGGTTTCAGCGAAACGTGATGACAAATTTTAGTACAATAAGTTTTAATGAATTATGCAATGAATTATCTTAATAATGTATTTTGTTTGATTTTAAAATATTAAGTAGATATTTTTTAAATTCAATTTTAGTCCCGGTCGCACGCGACAGTTTGAAAAGCGATAATTCAAACTAAAGCTGTACGAATATTGGTGATCGCATTTGTCCTTTTGCACTTTTTATTGACTCTTTGGGTTTTCTATGTGATATTAGAAAGCAAAAGTAAATGCAAAATGCTTTTGTTTAAGAGATTGACATCAAAATAAAACATTTTTTGACTTTTTTTTATAAAAACGAGATTATTTGCGTTTGCGCGTGTTTGACATCGATTTTTTAAAGTTTATTTTAGAAAATGAAAAATTCTCTTAGTCTTGATCAATCTGACCAGTTTTTTATGTAACCATGTTAAAAATACTCGTTTTTAAGCAATTTTAAGTTTTTGGCCGCGCGAGAATTGCCCATATAACGAACGTCGTCCGATGTTCAGAAAATTAAAAGCGAAATTCTAGAATAATACAAAATGAAAATGGCTTAAATAAAATGAAAATCTGTAGAAAAGTGGAACAATTATTTCGATTGTTCCTATGGCATCTATACAGTCGAGTCCCGATAATTCGTACCCCGCTAAATCGAAAATCGCGATAATTCGTAAAAAATTCTGTCCCCTTGAAAAAAACTCGTTAATTCGTAAAAATTCCATACATTTTGGTCCCCTCGTTAATTCGTATTATTTGGCGCAACGCAAAGAATATTGAATCTCTTATAAATCGTAATTTTGTTTCGTAACCTCTTATAAATCGTAATGCAATGCGAAATTTTTTGTAGGTTAGATTTTTCAGACAGCTATTATTTTAAGGCTTGAATTTTTGTTTTTTATAATTTAATGTTCCTGCTTAATTGTTCAATTTTTTTTATTCTAATTTTATGTTATTGTTTAATTTTCCTTTAATTTGAAAAACGTACAAATGAATGTACATACTTATAATGTTTGTTTGATTTTAATAAACAAATGTAAAAACCCCGGTTATTCGACTCTTTCATTTTTGAGCCCCTTTAAATAGAAATCTCGATAAATCGAATTCCCGTCTAATTCGTAAAAAAAGTGATTCCCTTGCCATTTCGAATTATCGGGACTCGACTGTATTATATAGTTGTCCGCTCCGGCATATATAGGGTATATAAACTTCGGCGTGCCGAAGATAGCTTTCTTCTTCCTTGTTATACCCTTCCAGAGCAACATTATTTTAGTCAAAAGTTTTCAGAGCAGTAAGGGATTCATCTCCGACCATATAAAGTATATATTTTTGATCAAAATCAACAACAGAGTCAATCCAGCAATGTCCGTATGTCCGGTTCTACGCAAACTATAGTCTATCAGTTTTCATACAACATTTTTATTTATTTATTTTGAGAAATGTTCATTTTATCTTATTCTAGATGTAGAGAAAAATGCCAAACTGTGAATGAAAATCTGTAAAAATACATGGTATTTATAAAAAATTTTATAAAAATATTACTTTTCGAGTTTTCAAGAAATTTTCATCTATGTAATTTGATAAATACTGCGTTCGTTGAGACAAATTCAAAACTGTGAATGTATGTATAGGTGAATGTAACGAAAGTAGGCATTACTTTGTTGTTTTCAACATAAATACATTCTATTATATACTACCATAACTATTCATAATCTACAAATTTTCGCGAGCAGAAGTTAACTTCCTGTCTTGTTATACCCTTGCAGGGTATTATAATTTCAGTCAGAATAAAGAATCCGACCATAAAGTATATATGTATGTATGTTCTTGTTCAACATCAACAGCCGAGTAGATCTAGCCATGTCCGTTTGTCCGTCTGTCGTTTCTACGCAAACTAGTCTCTCAGTTTTGAAGCTATTTGAATGAAACTTTGTAGTTAGATTCTATATACTCTCACTCGTTAATACGTTGGAACGGGTCGGATCGGACGACTATATCATATAGTTGCCATAGGAATGTTTGGAAAAATTATACCATTTTCAGTTTTTAACTGAATTTGATCAAATTTGAGATATAGCCATTTTATAATATTCTAACATTTTTTTTTTAAGTTTTACGAAAATCAGACTACTATACTATTACGACTACTACTACTACTACTACTACTACTACTACTACTACTACTTCTACTACTACTACTACTACTACTACTACTACTACTACTACTACACACTCACTACTACTACTACTACTACTACTACTACTACTACTACTACTACTACTACTACTACTACTACTACTACTACTACTACTACTACTACTATATATAGCTCACATAGGAACGATCGATAAATTAATGTAATTAAAAATTAAAACTTTTTCAGCTTTCAACATGAATAGTTGAATGAAATGAAAGCAGGTATTACTTCATTGTTTTTTAACATAAATATACATATATAATTTATATTGTATTAATTCCTAGTCATCGAAGTTTTATCTGCAAGGGTATATAAACTTCAGCGTGCCGAAGTTAGCTCCCTTTCTTGATTTTATTTTTATATTCAACAATTATTGATTGAATCCAGTGATGCACAACTTGAGATACACAATTAAAACTTTAAAAGAATATTCACTTATTAAAAAAAATCGAAACTGAAACAAATATCATAATTTTAAATCATACTTTGTCAGATCAAAACAAAAGAATGTATATATGCATAACAAATCTAGTAAACGAAAAATTAATATCGAAACATGACTTATAAAGTACGATTTCGCTTATTTATATTGTGTGAAAATAGGAGCTTAGCTAGCAGTTTATTTGTTATAAGCGCTGTGAAAGCACTTCAGAAGAAGGAACTATTTTGAAATCTTTGCCTAAAAGAGATACGGGGGTTGAAATAGCATCATCCTTCCTATTGGTGGTTCACTCTGGAGGGTTTAACCATTTACCATATACCTGAAAATTTAACGAGAAACCGAATATAGTTGTCTCATTTTGACACATTAAAATATGCTAACATCTGGAGTGTGAAAGGGACGATACGAATGTGAGCGAATGAGCTGAGCTACAGCGAACTGTAGAGTTGTGTCGAACTGTAACCTTGTGCCGACCTGGTTTTCAGCCCAGCCCTCTACATTTCTCGAGCTGGCATTGGCTGGTTGAAGTAAAATGAATAAGCAATATTTCATGTTTGTTTTGTTCAACTAAGTGTGTAGCCAGTACCAAACACAGCACAAAGTCATCGTTAATAGGAAAAACTTATTCGAGGGCTATCCAGAAGCCATCTGAGGAGTACTCGTCAGTACTGTTCAGACCTCTTATTTCATTTGACGGAATCGTGTCGAGTGGATATTCATAATAAATTCTCTATCGTAGGCTTATATGTGTCGAAATTTACATACATACTTATATTGTGCTGAAGAAATAAGAATCAGATGTTTAATGATTTGCCAATAAATATTTTGTCTTCAAAATCAAGTATTAAATCAGTCATTTCGAGATAATTAAAGACTTTTTTTACGAATATCACATTAAGTGAGTGTAAATAATTTATCTTACCATTTACAAAAACAGAGAATTTAAACCTATATCCTAAATTAAAGCCATTGTGAAAATAAAAACAAATTTTAATATTGTATATAAATAAGTAAGTGTCCCTCCGTTTGCAAGAAAAGTTAAATTTTGATGTGTGATGTATTTTTAAATAAGTGCAGCTTATTCCGTTTTAAGTGGAGGAAGTCAAGATTTGTAAAAAATCTTGAGTTACGATTAAATTAAATATAGGAAATAGAGCAGTAAAGTTGTAATACAACATAATAAAGTATAAGCCAATCGTTGCTATAAAGCAAGGCTTACCTAATTATTTACACGCATTAAAATGTTAAGCTAAAATTGCCTAAAAACCCCGCTTTCGCCCTTTTATTTTTTTCAAGGGGTTACCACATAAACACCTGAAAATTTAAGGGTTTTTAAAAAATATTTTGACAAAGTTATTAAAAGTAAAACTTTTTATTGATTGGAATATCAAAGAACATATGTTGAACTAAAAAAAAGTTTTTGGAATAAATAAAATATTTAGAAATGGCGGAGATGTAGCCAATTAAATCAGGCACTGTTTTTTAGCGCACGTATGATTTAAATGCTGCAGAGCACATTTTTTATCTAAGATCCAAAAACAATTTTTTTTTAGAATATATAAAAATGTATAACTTTAATTAAAAATCATCTCAAAAAAATCCTACACCTTTCCAGAGAGAACGGTATAGAGAAGCTGTGCAGCAGTTTTTGAGAAATCATGTACACCGATTTAAAAAATGTAATTTTGAACAATACGCAAAAGAAGATAAAAAAAAAGTACTCTAAGGTATACCTGCAGCTCTTACTTTTAATGACTTTAAGCCCGATGTCTTGAAATGTTAAAGATATTGGCATCAAAATCATTAAAATTGTTTTTTTTTTTCAAAAATTTTAAGGGGGGTCTAACCCGTTAAATATAGTTTAATATTTTATGCGTGTTAACAGTCTTTCCAAAAAATCCCTCTTCTTTAATTTATAATACAAATAACAAGAATGGAAACTAAATTTTGTACGCCGATGTTTGTATACCGTTGCAGATCGCAATTTGACCACAGTTTGGCATTTTCATATATATTTAAAGATATATATATATATACATAGGACTTAAATTTTCATAAAATTAAAACTAACATTCCAGAACAATACAGAGTGGCTATATCTATTTTATGAATATATTTAGAAAACTAATAAAGTTAAAGGTTTTGATTTTATTAATTTCTGGATCGTTCCTATGTCAGCTATATGTTGTTATTATAAAATTAACTACAATAACTACTAGAATAATACAAAATGGCTAAATCTCAAATTTTAAATAAATCAGTAGTTATCATTTATTTTTTAAATTTTCCGATCGATCTTATATGATATGGTCCTTTGATCCGGCCCGTTTTAACTTATCTACGAAAGAGAGTGTATAGAATATCAAAGTTTCATTCAAATAGGTTGAAAACTAAGAGACTTGCTTGCGTAGAAACGGACGGATAGAACGGACATGGCGAGATCGATTCGGCTGTTGATGCTGATATAGAAAATATTAACTTTATGTGAAATTTACGGTAAAAAATTTCTAACTGAAATTATAATACCCTGCAAGGTTATAAAAAGGAGGAGAGGAGTGTACTATGCACATTTTTCCAATGAATTTGAAAAACAATGTATGTATATGTTTAATAACAAATCGTCAGTATATATATGATATGATATCCATTCAACTGTTAGACATTGGTAATTTCCATAACAGTTCAAACTATATCTTATTTGTGTGTCTGTAATATTGCAAATAATTATAATAACCAGGTCTGATAAAGAGAAAGACCAATTTCGGCCGGAAAAATACATATTTCAATGAAATTAAAAAAAATATATCAGGAAAAATAGCGATCAGGTCGATTGACAGTTGACAACAAAGATGTTGTACAATGTCTAGTCGAATTTCTAATCCACTTCATACCATTTAAAAGTCAATGTTCAACCAATGCATCGGCATAAATCGTTTATTGTAACAAACAATTAAATCATAAAAGTGATTAATCAATTGAGTTAATAATAAGGGCCAAAGAAAGCCAACAAAAATTCGTTATTTTACTTATAAATGATTTTGTATACCCCTGCAGGAGATTTTAATTTTATTCAAAAGTTTTCCAAGCAGTGAAAAAGTAATTTTAGACACTCTTTTTTCAAGGAAAAGTATCAGAAGCTAAAATCAGCGACATCAAGCTCGCTGAATGACTAAAAATTCAGTGTGGCAACCAATTTCATATAAATTAAGGTTTTGGACAGCTAACCAAATGGTAGTATAAAATAATTAAAGATTGTACAAAAGAATGAAGAAGTGTGGCTACCAATTTCAAATAAATTAAGGTTTTGGACAGCTAACCAAATGGTAGTCTAAAATCATAAAAGATTGTACAGAAGAATGAAGAAGAATATTCCCGTTTTGAGACTGTGTTTTGGTTGAAAGTTTACCGAGTGACTTTTGACCTGACCTGACCCACTTACAATAATAATATGTACATGAGTCGAAAAAGGAAAATTCGCATACGGCATATCTGCGATAGGAATGATTGAAATATTTTCAGAAAAATGTATTACTTTGCCGGGCTTCAACATATTTTTATATACTTTTATAATACCCTTGCAGGGTATTTTAACTTCAGCTAGAAGTTTGCAGCGCAGTGAAGGTGTCACCTGCGACCACATAAAATATATGTACATATTCTTGATCAGCATCAACAACCGAGTCGAACTAACCATGTCCGTTTGTCTATTTCTACGCCAGCTAGTCTCTCAGTGTTGTAGCTATATAATTGATATACTCTCACTCATATACATATATGTCGGAACGGGACGGATCGGACGACTATGTAGGTATGTAATAAAGCTGCCATTGGAACGATCGGAAAATTTTTAAAACAAAAATTATAACTTTTCCAGTTTTCATCAAATTAAGTATATAGCCATTTTGTATAATTCTAAAAATTCGCTTTTAATTCTAGTATCGGACTTCTATATCATAAAGCTGCCATAGGAACGATCGATATATTAATACAATTAAATTTTATCTTTTACAGTTTTAAACTTTTTGGATTAATCTTTTTATTTGTCCATTTTATATTAATCTTGAATTTTTGTTTTAATATATTTTTTTAAATCGGGAGACTATATCATATAGCTGCCATAGAAACTATCGTTAAATGTAAAGGAAAATACCGTCAGTGTAAAACTTTAACTGTGATACTGTAAATAGAAAACGTACATATAACGTGACTATAATTAAAGTACTCTGCAGTACCATTCATCAGTAATTCATAAACAATTCATCATTAGCCAAGGCGGTGTTGTTGATGAATCATTAATGAATGTTGAAACAAATTACTGATGAATTTAACATAGGCATGTCCTAAACTGTTAACAACAATTAATCAATGATTCATCATCAATTAATCAAAGATTCATCAACAATTCGTGAATGATTCATCAACAATTCATCAACGATTTGTCCACAATTAATCAACACTTCAGGCCTCTTATTTCCACTTGAAAAAAATAATTCCCTGTTAATTGTATACCACCCACCCCGCTTTTATTATTGAGAAAGGGAGAGTGCAAGGGAATCTACATACGTGCTAATTTTTACTAATGGGAGGCCTATGTGTTTCGACGTTTCATCATACTTTCTTCAACCGAGAGCAAATAAGAGCGCGAATTTTTTATGACAGTGGCCTATTGATGACATGTGGTACTGTAGTTACAGTTACGACGGTAGCCTAGACGGCAATCGTCGGCAGTACCATGGCCCGGCCGTTAATGAAACATCGATGAATTGTTGATGAAATATCGATGAATTTGTCGATGAATCATCGATGAATTGATAATGAATTGTTGAATAATCATCGATGAATTGTTGATGAATTTTGGTTGATGACAGCCTAGAACATGCCCATGTTAAATTCACCAACAGTTTGTATGGCCATTCATCGATGAATCATCAAGAACACCGCCTTGACTGTTACTGAAACGTTGATGAATTACTTATGACTGGTACTGCAGGGTATGTACATGTACACATGTATAATATACTAGCTGTACCCTGCCACGTTTCTCTGTGGCATATTGTGGTTGCACGCATAAGAAATAAGTCAAATAAAAAAAATAATTTTCAAATTAATTTAATTCTGTAATACTTGTGGGTATACAATATTCTTCGTTTCTCCAATCTCCGCGTAAATATAAAGACTATCTGGTTTTCCGACACGGGAACACGCAACATATAATTATCCGTGTGAAAAACAATCTGCATCCAAATCTAGACCACACAACTCCATAGATTGACCTTGAGCTTTATTAATGGTCATTGCGAACGCCAAACGAATGGAAAACTGCAATCTCTTGAACTCAAACGGTGTATCAATCGGGATCAGAGGAATCCTAGGAATGAGAACATCTTCACCTTTGAAAGGATCAGTTATAATCGTTGCTTGTTCATCAATTACTTGACTGCAAGTCGCGTACCGTTGCAGAGTTTCGGCTGATTTATATTCCGGAGCATGATAATCGGCACATCTATTTTTAATTTCAATATGTGTGGTGGCATTCCAGGCAGATCAAGTGAGTTTAGAAATTCCGTAGGGTAATTAACTGCTTCCTCTGCCTCCACAACGGTATCTATCGACTTATATGTAATTTCGTCAGTTTCTATGCTGGATTGGATTACATGATTGAGCTGGTAGACATCTTTGTTCTTGGCAGCGAGAATAGCTCGTCCACTGAGCCAATCGTGATTCCTATAATTTATTCGGATATCGGGGAACACTTTTTGGATAAGTTCTTCCTTCTATGTAACTAAATTAGAGAAATTCTCGGGCAATACTATTTTTCTCGACGTCTTGTTGACTGGCAGCTTTCCGTTCCCAATGTCCAGTAGCTGTCGTGAGAATACGTCGGCAGAGTCATCGTTCTGTAACTGGACACGCATATTCGTCTTCAACTGTAATGTACGTACATGTTGCCACAATATAGAATATTTCAGGCAAGCATTTATCTCGTCAGCTGGTGTCGATCGGGAAACCACAGGCAACGTTTGCTTGAACTCCCCTGCGATCAATATTAACGCATTCCCAAATGGTTGGACAGCTCCATGCAAATCCCGCAATGATCGATCGAGAGCAAATTTTGTGTGCCATTGTGCATTCATCCCAAACAATGAGTTTACATCTTTGCAATACTTTTCCCATGCCAGATGCTCTGGAAATGTTGCACGTAGGAGTCTCGATGATTTGCATGTTCAACGGCAACTTCAGCGCTGAATGAGCAGTCCTCCCATCAGGTAAAAATGTCGCAGCGATTCCAGATGAAGCAAGAGCTAAAGCTATGTCCTTGTTAACTTAAACCGTAGCCAGAATCAATGTAATGAGGAATGTTTTCCCCGTTCCTCCTGGAGCATCCAAGCTTCAGCTACCCTTGCCCTGTCGCGTTCATTATTTTGAGAGTGAATCAAATCGATTGCTGCCGAACGCGACTGCCTAACTCTCAATCGTTTTCTCTCAAGCCTATCTGCTCGTCTTTCTGCTGATTCCGCGTTGTGCATCTGCATTGCTCTCAGCCGCTCAGTCTCTCGAATGGAGGCCCGTTCTTCGTCAGTCATATTCGTAATCTTACGTCTTTTTGCTTCTGTATTGCGAGTACGACGACCCAAACTCGACTTCTTGGGTGGCATTACTTCGTTTCTTACTGAACCTAAACAAAAAAATAAAATTTTAATCTATAATTTCTTTTTTCAATATGTTTTGAATGTTTGACAGGAAATGCTTCGATTCAGCTGGCTGCCTATAGAGGGCGCAGCAGTAGGGGCACGGGGAAACGCGAAAAAAACTGATATATTCGCAAACGCAGAGCTATCAACATCAAAAGTAGACAATAACCGAGCTGGAACCTCAACGCATGTTGTGTAAAAATTTGGGCTTAAACGGTTCAGAACTTTTCAAGTCTATAAAGGAAGTAGACACGAACAGAGCACTTTTATATATATAGGTACATATACATACACTCATACAAATATTTTCCTAGATTTTAGAAAAATCGACATAAAAATAATGGCCCTTAAACTAAGAACAATTTTCTAGAATTAAGATAAGGTTTTTCAATAATTTAGGGAAAGGCACCATAAAATCAAGATAAGCCACCATAAATACGTGTTTTTTGTGTTAATTTACATTTTTTCTGATTTGGTTCGTTTACATACATATGTACATATATATAAACTATTAAAGAAGTAGCAAGTGTATACTGTCTAATTAAGGGAAATACCTTTAAATTTGGAAAAAATTAACAATAAATTAAAAAATTCGTCAAACCAAAATTTTAGTTTTTAAGATTATGCTATAGTCAAATACCCCTAAAAGATCCAAAAAAAAATCAAATTGACCTAAAAACAAGACATTTTTTTCTACATATAAAAAAAATCGACTTAGATTTAAAAAAGTTTCTTTCCTGATTTTAAAGGAAGTTTTTCCAAAATTTGGGGTGACTTGCCTTTAGATCCATTTTAATGGCAAATTTCTAAATCTACGGGCGAAAAGTATCTTTTCAATGGCGATTTCAGGTTAAAATTTTTATGAGTGTGCTAATGGCAAAAACATGTATAGTTCCACAGTTTTTTTTTATGGATTAAACGTTTTTTCGAATTGTGACTTACATTTTCGAGAAGAAGGAGAAGGAAAAGTAGATTAAACAATCTTACATATGTACATATATAAATGGAACCCAGAACACACCCAGAACAAAGACAGTTTTAAATACATTTAATAAGATATAGAATCAGATCCGCAATAATATTTAAACCATTAGCAATACTACGCAGTTAAATGAAAATGTACTCTTAGGATTAAGTAAAATTAAATACATAAATATATAATATACAAATAATAATAAAAGAATAATAATAATAAAAAAAGATAATAAAAGAGTATCCTAAGATCGAATTTTTTAGTTTTACGACAAATATGAAAAGTAGACTGTGACTAGCGCACTTATTTATAAGTTTTAAACATGAAGGATAAATAAAAAGCTATGGTTCATGGCTTCATTTACAAAGGCTTAATAAACAGTTAGCCTTCACCACAACAACATACTCAATGATTACCGATTTGAGAAACATATTAATAATTACAAATTCTGTGATTAATTATGAAATAATATATGATAATAATGATTCGTTTATCACGTTTTTATACCATTGAAGGGTATTATAACTCCAGTCAAAAGTGTGCAACGCAGTGAAGAAGTAATCTGCGGCTATATACATATGTATATATTCTTTATCAACATTAACAGTCGAGTCCATTTAGCAATATCTATCTGTTCGTCCGTTTGTCCGTTTCTACGTAAACTAGTCTCTCAGTTTTAAATCTATATTAATAAAATTTTGTAGTAAGTCTTCAATATATTCACACTTCTATGTATGTCGGAACGGGCCGGATTGGACGATTATATCATAAAGCTGCCATAGGAAAATCATATCAAATTTGTAATATAGCCATTTTATGTTTATACCCTTGCAGGGTATTATAATTTCAGTCATTTTTAATTTCCAACATATTTTCTTCAAATTTCAAATTCATATATCCATTTTATTGTATTTTATAATATCGGTTTTAATTTTACAAAAATCTGACTACTATTTCTAATAGCTGCCATATAAACGACCGTTGGATATAAAGGAAAACGCAAAACTGTAAATGTAAAACTGTAAATGTAAAAGCTTAAATATGTTTTTTGACATAAATATAAAAGCATAAGTATAAAAACTTCGGCGTGTGGAAGTTAGTTTTTTTCTTGTTTATGTTATATATTTCATATTTTTATTTGTAAAGTTCTTCCTAGCGCTACAAGTACAAAGAACTTAAAATTTAATGCGCTAGTCACACAGGACAAGGTAATCTTGAGATAATATTTCTAAATTACAGTAAAGATTTTATTTATTGTTATGTCAAAGTTAAAAGTAAGTTCTCTATTAGTTTTTCCCTAAAATGCGCGGAACTGCCTATGTTTTCAAAATAGTTTTGTAATTGGTTCCATAGTCTAATCGCAAAAATATTGCAGTTCATAGAGCATGTATCTGAGTGCATTCTTTATTTGTATAATTGTTTTTGCTCTTCGTGATGTTGAAAATCTAAGTGTGCAAAAGAGATAGTTTGGTTTCTTAGTAAAAATGATTTTTTGGAAATACACATACACTCTCATTTTTATTCAGTCTTCCAGGTGAAATTCAAATGTCTTGTATATTCATTTCTAGTGACGTGAACAGATAGTTGCAGATTAAATACGAATCTTGCAATACTATTGTACGAAATTTTGACTTTGTGTTAGCTGATTGAATCACAATTTTCAAATACTTTAATCCGATAAAATGAAGTTGGGAAGAAGTTTGGGAACTTAACAACAAGCCTTACGTTTTCCCAACAGCTGTGTTTATGTGATCACTCCAGCCCAGGGAATTACTTAAAATTTAGTTCGAGTCCTCGTCCGTTATCTTTTCCCCAGTTGCTTATTTGAATCAGTTCATTATTAGACATATTTACACACTCATATATTCTATTATTATTTACATAAAAAGTGAACAACGGAGCAAGAAAAAAACCTTGAGGCACACTACGTTTTATACATTACATCAGTTTGACGACGATTTTGTAAATATGATGACAATAGTTTGACAGCAGCTTTCGAAAAGCTGAACTGAGTAATCAATTGTGTACATATGTATATCATAATGCTTAACAGTTTCAAAAGTTTTACTGTAGTAAAGTAGCGTCACATGGGACTTGTCAAAATTTTTTAAAATTGGTAAAATTAACTGCGGTTTTTCCTGAATACGGATTGGCTATTATTAAGTAATGCATTTCTTGTATAAATGAATAAATTAAAACTGTCTTATTAATCTCAAAGGCCTTTGATAAATACGGTATTATTTTAAAAATTTTGGAATTAATAGTTTTATAAAATTGAGATTAATATTGTCAAGTCGTACAGCGACAGATGTTATTTTTAGAATATAGAAAAGCATTCCACACTGATTAGGACAAGCAAATTTAAAACTTATTATCAAAGATATTTTCTGGTACTAAACTCAGGTACCTATTATTTTCTGTCCCTTCGTTGGTGTATACCTGACTATACCTAAAGACCACTCTGCATGTTTGACTGGTTGAAGTTAATTTTTTTAATCTTCGAATACAAAAGTTTTACCTTGCGGAGTAAATTAGTTTAGTCACTGCCTTTCTCTGTAATTTAAATCGTACATAGTAATTTTGTGACCTGCACCTTTTGGTATGCGTAATTTCGGGATTTTCTTGTCTATTTAATTTAATTTAGAGGAATGTTTGATCGATCAATGTTTGAATGTTTGACCGGAACAAAATCTTCATACAAATAGCTGATATTGTCTGGAAATTGCGTGAGCTGCTGCTTCAGCTCGCCTAGAAGACCATTAGCCGTGCCTTTTGTAGCTCGTCTACTTTCTTTACCACATTCTCAAGTTGAGGGACTCTTTATCTGAGGCTGTGGATTTCTGCTGACATCGCTTGGAACTTCTCTTACCTCCTTGGAAAGGGTATCCATCTGCTCATCAAATGATTTGGAGCAATTGGGTCGAAGCTGTATTAGACGCTTTCAACTCCGGGTTGTCTCGTTCCCGCAGGCGCTTCCAGAATACATATTGTTGTATCGTATAATTGAGTGTTTTGTTAAATTGAGCGATTTATCGGTTTCTCTGCTATTTGATTGTGTTTCGTTTGAGTATTTTGTAATAGTTTTGTTTTTGTATAATAGCCGTGTAATTCGCATGAATGCGATTGATGTGGATTTGATTTGGATTTTACAGAAAATATAGTTTATCCAGTTTTTAACAAAACCCACTGTCTGGATCGTAAAATATTGGTAGAGAGCTTAAGTTATGAAGTTTATTTTTCATTTGCAGTCATTATACCCTTGCAGGGTGTTATAATTTCAGTCAGAAGTTTGCAACGCAGTGAGGCACCTCCGACCATATAAAGTATATATATTCTTGATCAGGATCAACAGCCGAGTCGATTTAGCCATGCCCGTCTGTCCGTCTGTCCTTCTGCCCGTCTGTCCGTTTCTACGCAAACTAGTCTCTCAGTTTTGAAGCTATTTGAATGAAACTTTGTAGTTAGCCTTCTATATACTCTCTCTCGTATATATGTCGGAACGGGCCAGATCGGACGACTAAATCATATAGCTGCCATAGGAATGATCGGAAAATTTTTACAAAAAAAAATTAACATTTTTAGTTTTCAAAAGAATTTAATCAAATTTGAGATACAGCTAATTTATATTATTCTACAATTTTGTGTAAAATTTTATGAAAATAGGACGATTGAGAAATTAATACAATCAAAAAATATAACTTTTTCAGTTTTCAACAGATTTTCATCAAATTTGAAGTATAGCCATTTTATATTAGTTTTAAATTTGGTGTCAGATTTCTTGAAAATCTGACGAATATATCATATAGGTGCCATACAAATCTGTGAATGTAAGGCTGCAAATATGATATGTATAGGTGAATGAAATGAAAGCAGGTATTACTTCATTGTTTTTTAACACAAATATATATAATTTATATTGTATGGATTCCTAGTCATCGAAGTTCTATCTGCAAGGGTATATAAGCTTCGGCATACCGAAGTTAACTTCCTTCCTGGTTTTATATAATTTAAAGATTTTTTGGAGCTATGTATAAATTTTACGACTTTCACTGTCAAATTAATCTCCTTTATAAAATTAAACCAAAAATCATTAAATATTACAAAAAGCCTACATCGCTCAGTAAATTAAATTAATTTTTAATTATTTCTTGATTGTTCATATCGCGGCTATACGATTGTCATATATAGATTTTCATAAAATATAACCGAAATTCTAGATTAAAAAAAAACTATATTTTAAATTGGATGAAAATATATTAAAAGCCGGAAGAGTTATAATTTTTTTTTTAATTTTGCGATCGTTCCTATGGCCCTGTGATATGATATACTTAGTCGTCCTAAAGGCCTGTTTCAACTTATAAACATGTGGGAGTATATAAAATACTATGTGCAAAGGTTAAGATATCTTAAAAACTGTTTACGTAGAAACGCACAAACGGTCATGGCTTTATCGACTCGGCTGAAGATGCTGACCAAATGGATACTAAAAATAAAATTCAAATAACTACATAGATATATATCCTTAAGGTGTCGAAAATGTCTCAATCAGTACATTGCTAGCTTCTGAATAAAAATTATAATACCCTGCACATGTATAATAATATATACATACATATGTACATATGTAGATTTAAAGTTCGTTTTTTTTCAAAACCTCTATAAATTCTCACATTTACTATTTCAGATCTATTTTTTTTATTTTATTAAAGTCGAACGTGTGTATTAATTACAAAAATGTTTAAAGAATTTTCTGTTTTTTTTTCTACAATACAAAATATTAATTAAATACATATGTATTATAAAATACATAGATATATATATTTGTAGTTTATTTATTGAATTAAATCGATCCAATTACAAAATATTTTTTCCTTTGTTATTAAATAATAAGATTAATAAAAGAGAGAGGGTAATCATTGACTTCCAAAAGCTCGCATGCATTCTTTTATAATATACGATTCATAAAAAATATTTATTCATGAAGACTTTGAATTATATAAAATTTATTTGTAATAAATGTTTTTTTTTATTTTAGCGGAAGTACTTTATTTGGAATTATTAAGCTGGGATAAATATATTCGCATGTCATCCCACGGCCTAAATAATACATCATCAATCGAAAAAAAGAGCTATCAAGAACATCAAATTAATACAGATATAAATTTGGTAACAGTATTAAATGAAGCAGATTTGGTTATGAGTTTATCTCCCAAGGACATTCTTATGCCCTCATCCATTGGTCAGCAACATCAACTGGATACCAAACTGCATCCAAACGAAACTTCACTACTAAATTCGGTATCTACAGCAGCCGCTGCAGCGGTTGCACATCACCACCACCATAATCTTTCAAATATACACCATCTCCAAAATATTCATTCTCAACATCAAAGTACTTTTATAAATAGCAATCACTCAACACCTTTTAGTGTGACTGATATTTTAAGTCCAATTGAAGAGTCATATCGAAAACTGGAACTGAACGGAAACCCTCCATCGCCGTTTCGGTAAATATAATATGCTCCTAAGACTTAAATACTATAATATATATTATAATTAATATAGAATTAGAGATATGCACAAATGTTTGATCCTACGACAAATTTCTGGCGCCTACATAAATGCAATTTTTATTTTTTTTTTGGAAAAAAGTCATTAAAAAAGAGATGTTTTGTTTTGTTAAAAAAATTCTCAAATCAATGATTTCTCTTTGCCTTTTGCTTTCTAAACATAGAGAATGCAAAGAGTCGAAATAAAATGCAAAAGCCCAAATGCCCAAATTTTAATTTTAATTATCGCTTTCTAAAACATCCGGTGCGCAATGTTCTGTGCAAATCTACTTAAAACTGAATAAGATAAGAGAAAAGTTGTTGAAAGGACTTGTAACCATTGTGAGGAGGCATCAAAGCACAAATAAAATTAATTGCTTTAAAATATTGACCCCGGATCTGCAGAAATTTGTGTTTGAAATGGTCGACCCCAAATATTAAATATACTGTCCGATAGTTTTCGAAACGCTTAACTCGAATCTGGTCCCAAAATTTCTTATACGTCAGGTTTTTATAACTTAAAATTTCGTTTTTTTTTGGGTACATTTGAGGTGATGCAACTTAAAAAAATGTTTTTTTTTTAACCGACTGGTACTGTTAAGTCTGTTAGTCTGACGTATAGGAAATTTTGAGGCCGGACTCAACGAAAACTATTGGCAATGTATATTCAGGTTCTTGGCTCTGAGTTTTTTTAAATTTTGGCCCTGTGTTATATGATATATGCTATATTTCGATTTCAGAATTACGTTTTAAATTGCATGAAAATTGATTGCTCGTAGAATTATGACATCTTAATTATAAGCGTTGAAAGCTAAATAGAATAAAACAAGAAAGGAAGCTAACTTCACGCCGAGGAAAATATACTCTTGCACATAAAACTTCGATCGCAAGTAATTAATACAATATAAATTATATATATTTATTTTAAAAAGTTTATGTTAGGTAATGTTTTTTTTTTTTATTTCATGTACCTATATATATTATATTTACACTTTCACATTTACAGTTTTGCGTTTTCCTCTATATCTAACGATCGTTTGTATGACAGCTATATGATATAGTCGTCCAATTTTCATAAAATTAACATCGAAATTCTAAAGTAATGCAAAAAGCCTATATTTTATTTCAAAACAAGAAAGGAAGCTAACTTCGGAAGTTTATATACCCTTGCAGATAGAACTTCGATGACTACGAATCCATACAATATAAATTATATATATTTATGTTAACAAAACAATGAAGTAATACCTGCTTTAATTTCATTCACCTATACATATTATACATATATGCAGTTTAACCTTCACAGATTTGCATTTTTCCTCTACATCAAACGATCGTTTGTATGGCACCTATATGATATAGTCGTCTGATTTCAATGACACAAAATTTAAGACTAATATAAAATGGCTATACTTTAAATTTGATGAAAATCAGTTGAAAACTGAAAATTTTATAAATTTAATTGTATTAATTTCTCGATCGTTCCTATGGGAGCTATATGATATAGTAGTCCGATTTTCATAAAATTTTACACAAAAGTGCAGAAGAGTATAATAAAATGGCTATATCTCAAATTTGATCAAATTCTGTTGAAAACAGAAAATGTTATAATTTATTTTTGGAAAAATTATTAAATATTTTTCCTGTGGCAGCTATATGATATAGTCGTCCGATCTGGCCCGTTCCAATATATATACGAGTGAGAGTAAATAGAAGGCTTATTACAAAGTTTCATTCAGATAGCTTTAAAACTGAGAGACTAGTTTGCGTCGAAACGACAGACGGACATGGCTAGATCGACTAGCCTGTTGATGCTGATCAAGAATATATGTACTTTATATGGCCGGAGGTGCCTCCACTGCGTTGCAAAGTTCTGACTGAAATTATAATACCCTGCAAGGGAATAATAAGAGCACAAAATGTATATCCTTGCTATTTTTAAAAATATTTGCATCTACTGAAAGATTTAGCCATTTTTTATTACTTAAAAATTTTGCTTATAACTTTATGAAATTCAGATGATGCAAAACTGTGAATTAAATAATGTAAATAAAATATGTATAGCTAAATGTTAAAACCAAGTATTCATGATATCTACAAATGCTTTATATAATTCCCCTTAGTTTTCATAGTTGAGAAGGCAATTGTGCTTGAAATATTTTTTTGTTATTATAATTAATAAGTTGTTACTGACTATGGACATATTTCTAGGTCAAATTCCAGTGGTAGCAGTATAAACTCTCCTGGTACTCTGACTGCTTCAACTATGGCCAACCCTTACGCTATGGGATCATTGTATCATAGCCCAGGAGTGCAAAGCTATTGCGGCCCAACCGATAATTTATCTCTTGCTGGTCACTACACTGACATGAGAAGCTCAGCTTCATGGTACGGATCTACCGCCAACGATCCAAGATTTGCAAGTACGTAATTTCTCAAAAAAAAAAAAAAAATATATATACATATATGTATGTAAAAAATTAATAAATATTTGGTTATAAAGTTTCATTTACAAAAAGAACAGAAAATCTATCTCATCATGCAATGCATTTCGGCATTGTTATGTATTTTAGTTTTTCACTTTTAAGTCACGCATTAGATATGTATATTCAAAGATTAAAGTTATCCCAATAATATTATAAAATGAAATTTGGAAAAATTATATTATATGTGTTATATATATATATATATATATATATATATATATATATATAATATTATGTATATATGTATATATATGGGTTTATGTGTATCTAAGTACCCTGCAGTGCCTGTCATCAACAAAAATCAACGTTTCATCAACAGTCAAGGGGGTCCTGTTGATTTTACATCGATGACAGGCCATACAAACTGTTCATTTATTTAACATGGGCATGTCCTAGGCTGTCATCAATAAAAATTCATCAACAATTCATCATCAATAATTTATCATCGATGTTTCATCAACAAATTTCTCAACGGCCGGGCCATGGTACTGCCGACGACTGCCGTCTAGACTACCGCCGTAAGTGTATCGTGGGCAGAGCGTCGTAGTAGAAGTCGCAGTCGGCAGAGGGTCGACTCGGTAGAAGTCGCAGTCGGCAGAGCGTCGCCTCGGTAGAAGTCGCAGTCGGCGCGTTGATGACATGTTGGTGACAGTGGCCTATTGATGACACTCGGTACTGCAGGGTATATTTATATATAATATAATATACTTAGATACACATAAATGTATATGGGCAATTCTCCAGAAACGTGCACCGCGGCCAAAAACTTAAAATTGCTTAAAAACGAGTATTTTTAACATGATTACATTAAAAATTGGTCAGGATGATCAAGACTAAGAGAATTTTTCATTTTCTAAAATAAGTTTCAAAAAAATGGATGTCAAACACGCGCAAACGCAAATAATGTTGTTTTTATCAAAAAAAGGCATAAAAAATGGCATGTTTTGTTTCAATGCGCATCTCTTAAACCGAACCATTTTGCTTTAACTTTTGGTTTCTAATATGACATAAAAAACCCAAAGATTCAATATTAAGTGCAAAAGGACATATCCGATCACCAATATTCGTACAATTTCAGTTTGAATTAGCGCTTTCCAAACTGTCGCGTGCGACCGGGACTAAAATTGAATTTAAAAAATAACTACTTAATATTTTAAAATCAAACAAAATACGTTAGTAAGATAATTCATTGCGTAATTCATTAAAATTTATTGTACTACAATTTTTCATCACGTTTCGCTGAAATCAGAGCTTAAACTGGTTTTTTTCAAATGTAACTTATATTTTTGTCGCGTGCGAACGCAGTACATTTTAGTGAATATCTTGAAAACAAACACGGGTTCAAAATCGACCTTTGCACCAATTATAGTGCTAACCAAGAGCTATACGTTTCAATTTTTATAAAATTAAAACAAAGTCTTGGCACATGTGTTTTTTTAGTTTGAATGCGTACGAATGTCGCATTCGACACCAGAGAATTGCCCATATGTATATATGTATGTATGAATAAGGCCGCTTAATATTTGCATACTTATGCATAAATGTTTCACATGTAGCAACGTTTTGCGTACATATGTATGTATGTTTGTACATGTGTATGTATGTTTAATTATAAGCATGTTAAACGTGAGCGCCGCTGTGATTGAGGTAAAATACCACAAAATATAATCCCCATTTCAGGTAAAAATATTTTTGAGAAGATAATTGATTTTGAATTTATTTGATTGTCATTGTTTATTTAAGAAATGAAATGATGATTGTTGACTTTTACGTTTACGACCTTTTGGGTTCCAAACTGTTAGCTGTTGTTAGCAGATCATTTAATAAAAACCATTCCGAGCATACATCATTAATTAAACAAGAAACTAAATTAATTTCGGCACGCCGAACTTAGAATACCCTTGCAGATTGCTATTCGATTATTAATATTTCATAACAGTCACCTTATTATATTTACAGTATTCATAGTTTGTAATTTTTCTCCGACCCGTTTTGCCTTATATATACGTGAGAGTATTTATAAGATAAGCTGCAAAAATTTATTCAGATATTTTTTCAATTGAGAGACTAGTTTGCGTAGAAACCAAAAGAAACCTGTCAGTCTGTCCGACAGGGCGATCAAGAGTATATATCCTTTATAGAGTGGGAATTGACTCCTTCATTGCGTTGCAAATGCTGATTAAAATTTTATAATTTTTAATAGTTTTAAATATAAAGCCGGAAGTGAGTTACTGTAGAATTACTTAAAGAAGTTGTGTTTTAAACGATTGGTCCAGTCCAGATTTTGATTAAAGGGGTCAACTTTGAAATTACATTTTTTTTCTCACTTCTTCTTTGTAAAGTTTTTGAACACCATTATTTCTTCATGTATTATGTAAACAATATTGGAATCCAAAATGCTTTCTTGCAGGACGCCATATAATTTGTTTAATTTGTATAATTTGTAAACCCTCGCAGGATGTTAGAAAGTATCTGAATGAGACTTTGCAGTTAAACTCCTTTTTACTCTCATTAAGTCGGATTGGACGACTATATTATATACATATGTAGCTGCCAGAGGAATAATCGGAAAATTTCTAGAAAAAAATATACATTTTTGAGTTTTCAACATAAAATCTCGGTATACGCTTGCATATCTATCAAATAGATGATATTTAAATGATTGTTAAATGTAGAGGAAAAAGCCGAAATGTGAATGTAAAACTGTAACTGTAAAACTGTGAATATAATAGGTAAATGTGTCTGTAATGATAGTAAGAATATTTGGTTTTTTTATTAATAAAAATATATATAAAATAATACTGAATTATTTATTAATGATTGAATTGGAATGGCCGACGGTATACAAACTTCGGTATGTCGAAGCTTCATTTCTTGTTATCTATTGAATTGCCCTAAAACTAAGGAAACATTTAAACAATTTGCAAGTAAAATTTTAAGTTATCTGAATAAAGCATTGCAGTTAGTCTTCTAGTCGTATAAAAGTCGGAACGAGCAAGATCGGACGACTATATCCTATAGCTGCCATAGAAATGATCAAACAATTTTTAGAACAAAATTATAACTTTTTTATTTTTAAACGTTTTTTATCAAATTTGTGATACAACAATTTTTTTTTTATCATTCTTGCCCTTCGACTTTAAAATAGGACTACTATGTCATATGCGTGGAAACAAACAGACGGACGGGCATGGCTTAATCGACTCGGCTTTTAATGCTGATCAAGAATATATGTACATATATACTTTATAGGGTCAAAAATGTGTCCTTCACTGCGTTAAAAACTTTTCACTAAAACTATACTAACCTGCAAGGGTATACAAATTGGATGAATATATTTTATAGCTTCTATTGTTAAATGTAACTGTAACTGTAAAATTGTAAATTTAATATAAAACCAGAAAGGAAGCTAACTTCGGCACGCCGAAGTTTATATACCCTTGCAGATAGAACTTCGATGACTTCCTGGATTCCTTCCATACAATATAAAATATATATATTAATGTTAAAAAACAATGAAGTAATACCTGCTTTCATTTCATTCACCTATACATATATTATATTTTCAGTTTGACATATTCATTTTTTGATCGTTCCTATGGTAGCTATGTGATATAGTAGTCCGGTTTTTTTTATAACTTTACACAAAATTATAAATTAAAATAAAATGGCTATATCTCATATTTGATGAAAATCTGGTGAAAACTGAAGAAGTTATAATCTTTAATTTTATTAATTTATTTTATTTCTTATAAAATGGCTATGTATTAAATTTGATGAAAATCTGTTGAAAACTAAAAATGTTATACTTTTTAATTGAATTAATTTCTCGATCGTTCCTATGGGAGCTATATGATATAGTCGTCCAATTTTCATAAAATTGTACACAAAATTGTAGAATAATATAAAATGTCCCAGAGTCAGTAACAAATAACTTTGGCTTTATCGTACAAAACTCGTTTCGGTAATATACATATGTTAAAGAGTTTTGGTGTCTGGTATCTCTTACTTACTTCTTTATTATTTTATTTTCATCATCATTTCTTAAATATATAGTTGACACGTTTCAATAAAATTAGTATTATAAAGAAGGCTTTCCATTTATTTTCCTATTCATATTCAATTCCCATGTCAGGTTTATGACAGAAAAAACGCATTGGTGTGAAAGCATCTAGGCCGGTCCCAACAGCCCGCAGTGGGCTGTCATCGACCTCAGGATCGAACTCAAGATTCCTGAGATCGAGCGTTACAAATGATTCGTTATCCATATATGCCGCAAGAGTGTTCGTGCTCCCGTTTGCATTAACACGGAACCAATATGCACTGGTTCGCCCTGCAGAAACGCTACTTTAGGATAGGCGAAATTTTACTAGAAGAAGACCACCTGTAAATTTGGACTTCAATCGCGCTGATTATGGCAACTATTCGGTCATATTCACAAATAACGTTGGTTTTTGCATCATATGGCATCTTCCATTTCAATTTAAGAGGATTCGGTTCCCAGTTTGGTTGGCTTTTGTGATGACAATAAATCGCAAGGCCAATCTTTGGAAATCTGTGTGATTAACCTTTTCCGCGTGTTCAGTTGTTCCGGCGTTAGAAAGCAGTTTTCAAATCAAATAACATAGTTTTCCAACGGAAGAGTTTTAAATAAATTACATAAAATAATTATCTGTGCTTTATTTTATCACCCAGGGGTTATTTAAACATCAAATAGGGGCGAGACAGGAGCGCCGGGCCAGCTTGTGTCCTATAAAAATATTAGAGTCTTACGCAGTAAGCTTTTTAAATAGTATTTCGATAGTTTAGTTAGTGCCTGTTCTTGTTGGTACAGTGGTCAACGGCTTGATCGGCGATCACACGAGAAGGTAGTGTCATAGCGGTTGGGTCCACAGTCATGCCAGAATTATTAACCTTCGAGAAATGCATATTGAATTCCTTTGTGTGAAGTTACTAGTCAATTGTAGCTCTAACTTTATTGCATTTCCCTTCATTCCTCGCTTGTCAAAACATTCAATTTGTAGGAACCAGCTTTCCGCTCTGCATTTCTAATAGACTTCGGGATTGGGAGCATTTGATAGTTTATATAACTCCCCAAATACATTTCTAACATACCATGATTTTATTGCAAGTTTGACCGACATTTCACTATCACGAGTCAACTATGTCTTATCTCAGATCCGTCAAGAGTTAATTTAGCTGGAGTGGCGCCGATGACGCAACCCGAAGATCCCTATGATGCTACTTTCAATTTGACTCTCGACATTGGGACTGATTTAGAGAATATACATATCTGGTCGACCAGCCAAAACAGTCCTGGGTTTTCGCAAGTCGGTCTTCGAATGGCTGAAAAATTTTATATCTTGATTTAATTGGTTCATTACACATTTATACATGTGCATGTGCACTGCCCTTTCCACGGCTCCTTTAAGGACTCTATTGCTAAAACTATTTGACTCGTTGCAAGGTCCTGGACTCTAAAGAGTTCTGTAATTTTATTAACACTGAACGGAAGCCTAAAACACATCATCGCTTTCATTTAAAAATACGACCGTAAATAATGATCGGGATCTATATGCGAAGCTTTTCAAATTACATGATCGAATTCCATAGATTTAGGTCAGACTAATTCATAAATAATACATCATACATTGAACCTAAATTTCAGTCTTACACAGATAAAAAAGTATTTCAAAAAAACTAACTAAAATAAAAAACTAAGAATAATAGGGGTGGTTTTTCCGATGTGGGGCATTAAAATTTTTAAGTACGATTCCAGGTTAAATAGTCAAATTAAGCCCGTATCGTTTTAATCCCGATACGGATGAATTTGAATTCATATGATTCCCAACAGATTTGAACATCTCTGGCATGAGGTTACGGTTGCCGACCAAGTCTTAGATAAGTTTGTACTTATGTATGTATGTATGTATGTAAATATGTATGTACGCAACGACATTTGCAAGCAACAACAAAAAAATCTCATAAATAAATTACATTTTAATATAGACATTAGACTTAATATAATTAAAATTAATGTTAATCGCAAAACTACATTTTAATCGTATTTAGGATTAAAGTTGTAAAGAATTTTGGGAAATAAAACAAGAAGTCTTGGGATAAAAAAATATTACATATTAAATTTGGCAACAATCTCCCGGATTTTTTTCTGTGTAGTTTAAACGAAAGCTCTTTTCTTTAATATCTTCATCGTGTGAAGCCAGTTTGATTTGCCAGGTCCCGACGGAATACCTGATTGTGTGCTTAGGTATTGTGCAAATTCCCTATGCAATACCCATCTGAAGTTGTTAACCTTATCCTTAGAAACCTCTCACTTTCCCCTTACTTGGAAGGACAATTTTTCGGAAATGTTTTTTTTTTTTTTAATTTTAGTCAGAAGCTTACAACGTAGTACAGGAGACATTTCCGACGGTATAAAGATGATATATTCTTGATCAGTCACGGCCCACAGTTTAGCATTTTCCTCTACACTTAACCATGAATGATGAATATAATGAAAGTAGGCATAACTTCTTTATTTTTTAACATAAAAATATGTATCATATATACATTATCTTTTATAAATTTATAATGATCCAGTTGCAATCTGCAAGAGTATACAAACTTAGGAGTGCCGAAGATAACTTCTGTTTTCACTTGTCTTTCCGCCTAAATATGTTGTAGGAATAAAAAGAATGGTAGAACATTAGTTGTAGTATAATAGAAGGGTCGTAGTAATATGAAAAAGTGATTAGATTCAGACACCTAAACTCAAAAAAGGTTTTTATTTGGAAAAAAATCGCATATCTTGTTTATTAAATATCTTTTGATTTAGATGATGTTAGACGCGTTATCAGGCACACCATATTTCCTTATCATCATCCAACAAGAATAAAAGCTAACTTCGGCGCGCCGAAGTTTATATACCCTTGCAGAGAGATTTTCGATGACTAGGAATTAAATTATATATATTTATGTTAAAAAAACAATGAAGTAATACCTGCTTTTATTCCATTCACCTATACATATTATATTTACAGTTTTACTTTCACAGATTTGCATTTTTCTTCTATATCTAAAGGTCGTTTGTATATGATGTAGTCGTCCGATTTTCATAAAATTTTACACAATATTGATGAAAATCTGTCGAAAACTAAAAAACTTCAAATATTTAATTGTATTAATTTCTCGATCGTTCCTATGGGAGCTATATGATGTTGTAGTCCGATTTTCATAAGATTTTACACAAAATTGTAGAATAATATAAAATGTTTATATCTCATTGGCCAATTCTGTTGAAAACTGAAAATATTATAGTTGTTTTTTTTTTTTGTAAAAATTTTCCGATAATCCCTATGGCAGCTATATGATAAATTCATCAGATCCGGCCCGTTCCGACATATATACGAATGAGAGTATATAGAAGACTAAATACAAAGTTTCATTCAGATAGCTTCAAAACTGAGAGACTAGTTTGCGTAGTAACGGACAGACCTATGTACATACATATGTACATGGTTGATGCTGATCAAGAATATACATATGTATGTATATATTTTCTAAAGTTGGAGGTGACTTCTTCACTGCGTTGCAAACTTCTGACTGAAATTATAATGCCCTGCAAGGATATAAAAAGTATGTAACAAAAAACTTTGGTCGTTCTTCAACATTCAAGAAAAAAGATTTTATTGTAATAATATTATTTCATAATTTTTTTGTGAAATGTCTATTATAAATTCATTATGCAAATTATTTTTCAGTATCCCGCCTCATGAGTACTTCTGCCAGTGGGTCAATGAGTCATATGGGGAATATGACTGGATTAGCTGCCTGCAGCGTAAGCGATACAAAGCCTCTACAATTTCCATTGGCACAGAGAAGAAAACGCAGAGTTCTATTTACTCAAGCCCAGGTTGGTATTATACTTATAAGAATTACTTATATACAAAGCATATAAATGTAGATTTTCACCCTGTGAAGTTAATTATGGTCAACAGACAAGACGATCTAGCAATGACCGTCTATTTGTTTGTCTATTGGTGTCTGTCCGTTCTCTTGTATATTCCAGGTGTATTTGTCGTATATTAATAGTGTATTCTATGAACATCTGTTTGTTTGTCTATCAGTGTCTTTAATTCTTTTAATATCTTAATTTTTTAACACAGAAAAAATTACCGTGGGTTAAATCAATAATTTTTCGAATTATAATTTTAGTCAGGAATTTGCAACGCAGAGAAGAAGGCATGTTCTTGGTCAGCATCAAAAGCCGATTCAATCAAGCCATATCCAATATTTATTGTATTATTTTAAAAAAATTATACAAAAATTATTTTAAAAAATGATAACTTCGGTATTTTTAAAATATTTTCATATAATCAAAGATGTAGCCTCTTCTTAATATTCAAGAATTTCGGATTTTATTTTATGAAAATCGGACTACTATATCATGTAGCTGCCACAGAATCGATCGTTTAATGTGGAGGAAAATGGAAAACTTTGGGTATAAGACTGTGAGTGTAAAACATTTTATTTACAGCTAAACAGTCAAAGTCTTACACTCACAGTTTAGCAATTTACTTAGCGATGAACGGTGAATATAATGAAAATAGGCATAACTTCTGTGATTTTTATCAAGATATGTTTTATTTATTTTGTATTAATTATTTATGATGTAACTGCAAGGGTATGCAAACTTCGGGTAACCAAATTTAGTCCTCTGGGTTCTTAAATGTACATATGTATATACATAAATATATTTAATTTTTCCCATTTAAATAAGCAAAGTAAAATTAAATATTGAGAATGTTATAATGAAAAACGAATTTTATATTTATCATCCACTTGAAGAGTTTCGGTCTTGAATAAATACAAGATATTTTCATGAGCTTGTGTTTACATTGAGCAAATGGCTGTTTGCACATCAGTACGGTTGTTACTGACGGTTGGTAAGCATGCTCACACAATAATATATCCATTTGTATGTATGTAGGTACATATGTATATACATATGCCATATACACCCTGCAGTACCATTCATCAGTAATTAATCAACGATTCATCAACAGTCAAAGCGGTGTTGTTGATGATTCATCGATTAATGGCGATACAAACTGTTGATGAATTTAACATGGGCATGTCCTAGGCTGTCATCAATAACAATTCATCAACAATTAATCAATGAATCATCAACAAATTCATAAAAAAAACTCATCGATTATTCATCAACAACTGATCAGCAGTTCATCAAAAATTCATCAACAATTCATAAAAAATTCATCAACAATTCATTAACAAATTCATCAACGGCCTGGCCATGGTACTGCCGACGACTGCCGTCTAGACTACCGTCGTAACTCTATCGTGGGCAGAGCGTCGACCCGGTAGAAGTCACAGTCGGCGCGTTGATGACTGTTGATGACAGTGGCCTATTGATGACATGCTGTACTGCAGGGTATTGACTTGTTAGCCATATCCGTCGTTCACTTTCTACGCAAACTAGTTTTTCAATGAATGAAACTTTGAAGTTTTCTTTATACTCGCACTCGTATACATATGGGCAATTCTCCAGAAACGTGCATCGCGGCCAAAAACTTAAAATTGCTTAAAAACGAGTATTTTAAACATGATTACATAAAAAATTGGTCTAAGACTAAGAGAATTTTTCATTTTCTAAAATAAGTTTCAAAAAAATGGATGTCAAACACGCGCAAACGCAAATAATGTTGTTTTGATCAAAAAAAGGCATACAAAATGGCATGTTTTGTTTTGATGCCCATCTCTTAAACCGAACCATTTTGCTTTAACTTTTGGTTTCTAATATGACATAAAAAACCCAAAGATTCAATATTAAGTGCAAAAGGACATATCCGATTACCAATATTCGTACAGTTTCAGTTTGAACTAGCGCTTTCCAAACTGTCGCGTGCGACATGTCGAGTGCGACATGTCGCGTGCGACCGGGACTAAAATTGAATTTAAAAAATAACTACTTAATATTTTAAAATCAAACAAAATACGTTAGTAAGATAATTCATTGCGTAATTCATTAAAATTTATTGTACTACAATTTTTCATCACGTTTCGCTGAAATCAGAGCTTAAACTGTTTTTTTTTCAAATGTAACTTCTATTTTTGTCGCGTGCGAACGCAGTACATTTTAGTGAATATCTTGAAAACAAACAAAGATTCAAAATCGAGCTTTGCACCAATTGTAGTGCTAACCAAGAGCTATACGTTTCAAATTTTATAAAATTAAAATAAAGTCTTGGCACATGTGTTTTTTTAGTTTGAATGCATACGAATGTCGCATTCGACACCAGAGAATTGCCCATATATGTATGTATGTATATCGGAACAGGCCGGATCGGACTTCTATGTCATATAGCTGCCATAGGAAGAATCGGAAAACTATTACTCTTTCAGTTTTCAACAGATTTTCATCAAATTTGAGATAGCCATTTTGTATTATTCTAGAATTTTATAAATAAACAAGAAAGGAAGCTAACTTCGGCACGCCGAAGTTTATATACCCTTGCAGAAAGAACTTCGATGACTAGGAATCCATACAATATAAAATATATATATTAATGTTAAAAAACAATGAACTAATATCTGCTTTCATTTCGTTCACCTATACATATTATATTTGCAGTTTTACATTCACTGATTTGCATTTTTCCTCCACATCAAACGATCGTTTGTATGGCACCTACATATATGATTTTCCTATTTTCATGAAATTTGACACAAACTTTAAGACTTATATAAAATGGCCATACCTCAAATTTGATGAAAATCAGCTGAAAACTGAAAAAGTTATAAATTTAATTGTATTAATTTCTCGATCGTTCCTATGGGAGCTATATGATATAGTAGTCCGATTTTCATAAAATTGTATGCAAAATTGTAAAGTAAAATGGCCATATTTAATATTTGATCCAATTCTATTGAAAACTGAAAAAGTTAAAACTTTTTTTTGTAAAAATTTTCCGACCATTCCGGCCCGTTCCGACATATGTATGTATATACGAGTGAGAGTAAATAGAAGGCTAACTACAAAGTTTCATTCAGATAGCTTTAAAACTGAGAGACTAGTTTGCGTAGAAACGGACAGACGGGCAGAAGGACATACGGACAGACGGACATGGCTAGATCGACTCGGCTGTTGATCCTGATCAAGAATATATATACTTTATATAGTCGGAGGTGCCTCCTTCACTGCGTTGCAAACTTCTGACTGAAATTATAATACCCTGCAAGGGTATAAAAAGACGACTATATCTTTAGCTGCCATAAAAACGATCGTAAAAAAATACAAAACTGTGAATATCAAACTGTAAATATATTATGTTTAGGTGAATGAATTGAAAATAGGAACTAATTCATTGTTTTTAAAGATAAATATTTATAATTTATATTGTATTAATTCATAGTGATCGAATTTAAATATGCAATAGCTTCCTTTCTTGTTATTAATTTCAGTTGTTAAAAATTTGTTAATGGCGAAGTAGTTTAAAATTATTACACTTGTAGCGTTAGGATATTAAAAAAATTAAATCAATTGTTGACCTGTCTGCGATTTTCCACCGACCCAATTGACACAGAGGTCTTCTAGATAGACTTAACATTTGTATCAAAAAAATTCGGTAAGTAATTGCGCCCAATTCTGGCTTCCTAAGGTTCTTCCCACACGTGGTACTGCAGGGCATCTTTATACATATGTATGTATAAAATACAATGAAAAATTACAATGAAAATCTTAATAACTTCTGTGTATGTTCTGTTAAAAATGTTCTGTGATAACCTGATTTATTTATCGTCAGATACTAATTTTAACACGCTTTTATTAGTTCAATCAACAGCACCCACTTGACTGTTGATGATTTTTTGTTGATGACAGGTGCTGCAGGGTAACTTGATGAATTACTGATGACAGGTACTGCAGGGCAGTCG
This sequence comes from Drosophila serrata, assembly GCF_035046125.1. Classification (NCBI taxonomy): domain Eukaryota; kingdom Metazoa; phylum Arthropoda; class Insecta; order Diptera; family Drosophilidae; genus Drosophila; species Drosophila serrata. The sequence continues at coordinate 28,452 of NW_028256982.1, read as the reverse complement.
ATGAAAAATCAACAGCACCCCCTTGACTGTTGATGAAACGTTGATGAATTACTGATGACAGGTACTGCAGGGAAGTTATTATGATTTTTCATCGATGACAGGCCATACAAACTGTTGATTTATTTAACATGGGCATGTCCTAGGCTGTCATCAATAAAAATTCATCAACAATTCATCATCAATTCATCGATGTTTCATCGAAAAAATCAACAAATTTCTCAACGGCCGGGCCATGGTTCTGCCGACGACTGCCGTCTAGACTACCGCCGTTACTGTATCGTGGGCAGAGCGTCGTAGTAGAAGTCGCAGTCGGCAGAGGGTCGACTCGGTAGAAGTCGCAGTCGGCAGAGCGTCGCCTCGTTAGAAGTCGCAGTCGGCGCGTTGATGACATGTTGATGACAGTGGCCTATTGATGACACGCGGTATTGCAGGGTTTGAAAACAGACCACCCACAGAATGTCAATTTGCATGTTTTATGTTTACATGTACATATTTTAATATTTGTTAGGCATTGTATTGCGATGGGCAGTTGTTGCAGTTAAGCATACCGAGCTGAAAAAAGTACCTCCAAGCTGCAGTTAAGCAAGGTAGTGGCCATATTTTGTTTTGGGCCTAAATAACGGTCTTTGGAGTGGGAAACCAAATTTTTTTACGGTATCAATATTTTCCTTTCATTTTAAAAGGCTAATACGGAATCGTTTTCAAAGCTACTATAGCAGCAACTCCTAGTACTTGTCGGACATTCTGAAGCATTAGCTCATCTACAACTGTCCAAATGGGAACAAAACAACATCACAGCCACCTAGACGTAAACATAATTATAAATTTGAAGCACATATACTATACTATATTAATAATAATAATTTTTAATTCTCCGATCATTCCTATGGCAGCTTTATGATATAGTCGTCCGATCCGGCCCGCTCCGAATTATATACGAGTTAGAGTATATAGAAGACTAACTACAAAGTTTTATTCAGATAGCTTCAAAATAGGGATACTAGTTTCGTAGAAACGGACAGACGGACAGAAGGACAAACGAACAGACGGATATGGCTAGATCGACTCGGCTGTTGATGCTGATAAGAATATATATACTTTATATGGTCGGAGGTGACTCCTTCAGTGCGTTTCAAACTTCTGACTGAAATTATAATACCCTGCAAGGCTATAAAAATGGGAGAACTATCTTAGTAACATTTAAGGATTAAAGTGACATTCCAATAAACTTTCGAGTAAACTATGGTAACTTAATAGACTTTTTTTATTGTGTGATTGTAGGTATATGAATTGGAAAGAAGATTTAAGCAGCAACGGTATCTATCCGCGCCTGAACGAGAGCACTTGGCCAGCCTCATTCATTTAACACCTACACAGGTAAGTTACTTGGAGTCGGAATATCATTTGATAACCAAAGAAATTTAAGAGTTAAAAAACTTAAAAAAAAAACCCATAATTTTTTCCTATTTTAGTTAAACAATAATTTATAATTATAAATTATACCATACTCCCAGATTTAGTCCGTTTCAACCCAAACTAGTCTCTCAGTAGTAAAGATATCTGAATGAAAGTCTGCAGATAGTCTTTTGTTTAGAAAAAATTATGATATTTTCCCAGTTTTCAAAATATTTTCACATAATTTGAGATACAGACATTGTGTATTCTTTTTTTTTTAGAAATTTTAGAAATGAAAGTCATACGACTATATTATATACTAGACAAAGGAACGACTGAAAAATTAATATAAGAAAATTTATGAAGTGTTTTTAACATATTTTCATTTTTATTTGGGAAATATAAATTTATTCTCATTTTAAATTTAGATTTTAAATTTATGCAAACTTTTTATATATCGTATAGCTCTCAAATGATGTAGAGGAAAATGCAAAACTGTAAATAAGATATTTATAGGTGAATTCAATAACAGCAGGTATTACTTTGTTGTTGTTGTTTGGCGAGTTTACGAACAAGGCGCTGGCCTTTACTCATTTTAACTTGCGAGAATCATAACTTTCGCACCAAATAAGATAATCAAATAATATAAATAATAGTTTAAAAAACTAAAAAAATACGCGTTTATAAATAACCGAACTAAAAAGAAGAAATTAATATATAATTACAAAAAAAATTATTACATTCAGAGCTATAGTATTTAATTATAAACAAGATCACGGTGCATCCGGAGACACGGTAGTAACTCGCGCCAAGTACCTTATTATTATTCTTTTTTTTTCCTTTAATTAATTATATCAATCATTGTTTTAACATGTATTCAGTTCTACTATTGCTGTAAATTTGTCATTTGACTGATATATGTACATAATGCTGTCACTAAGCAGAATGTTTAAATATTAGTATTTTAGTTTGATTTATCAATAATCAATTTTTGCGGACATGTAATTATGAAATATCTTACGAACTATTTCGTAATCTCATTATTTCATTTAAGGCCCCTTTGTTGCATGGGGTTTTTCCTGTTAACTTTGATTCTTCTTCAATGCGAATACCGTCAAAGGTTCTTACACGACTAAGTGCTACATAAGCTTGTCCAGCAGCAAACAGGCATGCGCAGATCGCGCGCTAGCTCTGTCTCTCTTACTCCTTTACGGAGGATCTATAAAAAAAATAATTTATCAATCCTGATGCTCCTAATCAGGATAATGGAAAATTTGTATCAAATTATTGCATTGTCATCGGTCCTTGAGAAGTATGCAAAGTTTCAAGCTTAACAGATATTTGGAAACCCTTGAAAATAGTGTTCAAAGATTCCGTTACATACATATGTACATACATCCCGAATAAAAGCGTTTTAATAAAATGGACTTTTCTCAATAATCAATCAAAAATCAATTTGAAAACTGAAAAATAAATTTAACATACCAATTTTTTAATTTAATATTTTTTTGTTATTTATCTATTATTATTTATAATTTTGACTACTTATTACTAAAAATAAATCTATATTAAAGGAATTTCTTATATATTACTCATTTTTTAACTAACAAGGTAAAAGGTAAAAACAATGGACACCTGGCAGGTAGCAATGTGCCTTTACAAGCCCAAACCAAAATACCGTTTTTCTTAGTTTGGTTTACGGTTTTTACCTTTCCAAGGTATTAAAATTTCGGTCAGCGCAGTGAAAGAGTTATCTCCTACCATATATAGTATATACATATATATATATATTCTTGATCAGCATCAACAGACGAGTCGATCTAGCCATGTCCATCTGTTCGTTTCTACGCTTCTACGCAAACTAGTTTCTCAGTTTTAAGCTATGTATCTGAATAAAATAGAGGAAAACGCAAAACTAAGAATTTAAAACTGTACATATAATATATACATGTATGTGAATGAACAGACATTACATTATTGTTTTTTAACATAAATATATTTAATTTATATTGTATTAATTCCTAGTGATCAAAGTAATATCTGCAAGGGTATAAAAAATTCGACTTGCCGAAGTTAACTTCCTCGTGTGCATATATCATACTGCGTTCCAAACTTCTGACTAAAATACGAGGTCGCGCCATATTTTAGAAATTTTTTTCATTCTTAATAAACGTTTGACTTGTTTTTATACCCTTGCAGGGTATTAAAATTTTCTACGATTAAGCAATAATCGGAGTAAGGTGGACCAAACAGAAGACTTAACATCTGTTAACTTAACAGTGGCGCGCTCAGTTAAAATTTCTTTTACGTAATATTACAAATTTATATTGTCTAAATACATTCAATAAATTTACATTAGAATTAATTTAATTTAACGACTTTTAAAAAATGGGGTTTGTCCAGAAAAAGTAGTTATTCTTCCCATATTGCAATGGTATAAAAGGCTCTCTAGAACAAAGAACAAATGCATTAATGTTAGAGCTTAGCAAATACATAGGTCAAAAAGAAATTTTAATAAATGCGAAGTTATTATCATTTATTATTTTCCGAATAATCATTTTATTATCATTAGTTCCTAAAGATTGTCTGCAACATATTTGCCGCAGAAACTATGAATTTTATTTATATATTTTTTGTAATGATCAAAATAGTTCAAACACTTAAACACAAAAAAAAAAGATTTCCGGGAAGATTTTCCAGGTAAAATGGAAACAATTAATCGAGCCATACATTAAAACACCCTCGTATCTTAGATTCCGGATATAAAAAACGTCATTAATCTCTTGTCAATATATTTAAACTCATTTAATAACATAATATTATTTACTTCGCTTCAATTTTAAAGTTGAATAAAAATAATACATGGAAACAATCATGTAATTACCAATGGAATGCCTGCTCGTATAAATTCACACATAGTTTTATAATTAAGGTGCCTTACTACTATTTCATTACTTATGCCTTTAAATAGTGAAGAGCATGATCAAACAAAGACCACTTTTCTGTACAGTTTAGGGGTGAGTTTAAAATGTTTTATATTTTTCATTGTTCCTTAATGCATTTTTATCTTTCAAAAACAGGAACTTTTGTGAATACATATATTTTGTTTTCTTTATTCAAGGGTAATCAGCAGCTACGTTTATGTGGGTAGGCATTGAACAAATTTCAACGACATACAATGAAGGGTGACAATACAATTCAGATGTTTTTATTGTTATAACACGTCGCATCTTGAACCTTTTGTGCAGACCGCAAAAGTAATTGCTTAACCTAATGACAATTATCTGTTAAGTGGTAGTCATTGTTATTAAAACGCCCTCTTATTGATCGACGTGAATATGAGTCCTCATACATTTGCATATGTTTTTGTTTCAAAAATAAATCTACTAATATACTTAATACTTAATATCAAATTTTTTATTGTTATTTTTATTTTATAAATTGTTGGTTATAATATACCTATGTATATTATAATAGCTATGAAATGTTTTTTTTTAGAGCTGCGATGACATGAAACTATATGCAATTTATCTTTTTGGTTATTTATACTAAATTGATATTAGAAATTTTACCTAAAACCTAAAAGTGTATGCACCATTTTAATGGAGAAAAACATAACTGTAACGGAATCTTCTGCTGAAGTAGAGCTCCTGAGCCTATTGAACCATACAGCGCACGAATTCTAGAGCTACAGGTTGATGTTATTGAGGAGTTTGATGCGGATTTAAAAAATGAGCTGACATTATTTGGAAAATAGGGATTTGCCGGCAGCTCGGGACATGGCGCATATAAACAGCAAGTCGAAATTAATAATTTGGAGGACTCGAATGTTTTTGTTACATCCTACATCCCACTGCACCTTCTTAAAAAATCCGATGTGAACAAACAAAAAAGTTATTTGGAAAAATCCTTGCCCATTATACATTCGGCACGCCGAAGTTTATATACCCCTGCAGATAGAACTTCGATGACTAGGAATCCATACAATAAAAATTATATATATTTATGTTAAAAAACTGTGAAGTAATACCTGCTTTCATTTCATTCACCTATACATATTATATTTGCAGTTTTACATTCACAGATTTGAATTTTTGCTCCACATCTAACGATCGTTTGTATGGCACCTATGTGATATAGTCATCCGATTTTCATAAAATTTTACACAAAATTTAAGACTTATATAAAATGGGTATATCTCTAATTTAATGAAAATCTGCTGAAAACTGAAACGTTATAACTTTTAATTGTATTAATTTCTTGATCGTTCCTATGGCAGCTATATGATATAGTATAACACAAAATTGTAGATTAAAATAAAATGGCTATAACTCATATTTGATGAAAATCTGGTGAAAACTGAAGAAGTTATAATTTTTAATTTTATTAGTTTCTTGATCTATGGCAGCTGTATAATATGCTTGTTTGAGTTTCGTAAAATTTTACACAAAATTGTAGAATAATATAAAATGGCTATATCTCAAATTTGATGAAAATCTGTTGAAAACTGAAAAATTTATAATTTTAATTGTATTAATTTCTCGATCTTTCCTATGGGAGCTATATGATATAGTAGTCCGATTTTCATAAAATTTAACACAAAATTGTAGAATAATATAAAAAAGCTATAAATGCTGAAAATGTTATAATTTCTTCTGTAAAAATTTTCCGATCATTCCTATGGCATCTATATGATAAAGTCGTCCGATCTGGCCCGTTTCGGCATATATGTATACGAGTGAGAGTATAAGAAGACTAACTACAAAGTTTCATTCAGATAGCTTCAAAACTGAGAGACTAGTTTGCGTAGAAACGGACAAACGGGCATGGCTAGATCGACTCGGCTGTTGATCCTGTTTTTTTTTTTTTTTGAGTACTTCATACTCATGGCTTACAGACTTCCAATTAAACAATGGCAAACAAGAAATGCAAGGAAAAAATGCAGGAACAAAAATTCTTATTTAGAAAGAATTTCGTCAAAAAATGGCGCTTATTTAGGCAAATCTAAAGGTGAAGGAAGTGGATCCTCAAACGATGGAAACACAGACACGGTTTTTAAAAAATGTAAATTGTCTGCGGAAATTACCGGGATAGATTGTCACTTGATAGATAGATGTAGTACAATATTAATAGCATTGTCACTAGGCTATCGAATTAATCGCAAAAAGTTTAAGAATTATTCATTATGAGAACGCTTTAGTTTCAATTGGAGAACTTTCGGAATAAGCGGCTGAGTCAAAAAATAAATACATCAAAAGATTTGAAAGACAGCACACACGTAAAGTTTCTCGTATTCTTACAAATTCAGATATATTTAATAGTCTATTATTAAGTTCTGACCCTTAAATATCTGGTCAAAGAATTATAAAAAACAAAAAATAGATTTTGGACGCATCAGTTTATGATTGGCTTGAGTAATGGTTTTTAGTTCGCATTAACATGTTCTTTTAATACTTTAAACTATTGCATTCGTGTTTTTGTTTTAAATATACTTTGTTAATTGTTTTTTTTTTTTTAAATTAAGTATTAAATTTTTTTTTTATATTTATTATAAAACATGACTGGATTTTAAATTAAGGCCAAATTCTGTATCATTGTACAAGGAATATTACAATTAAGAACTACTTCAAGTCTCTGTGTAATGCGGAACCACGCACATACCAGGGGCAGCCCGTTATTTGCCTAAGTGCTCGGTTTTGCAGAGTTGGGATGCGCTTATTGTTAGATTTAGCCGCAATCCCCCATACTTGTATGCCGTATAACCACATTGGGGCTATGCAATGGATATACACAGCCTTCTTAGCCCTTTTCTTTGAGTTGTGGTCCTAAAGTAAGGAGTAAGCTTGCTCCTCCTCATTTTTTGCCAATTCTCCGCCTGGGCAACTGATTGGAACTTGTCTGAATGCCTGTCTTTAAAGTGATCTAGTGGACTTCCTAAGTGAATAACTTTCATCAGTAGTGTAATCCATGTTTGCAAACTTTTATTCGAAAAAATCACTTCAAAGTTCCTCCAGGAGTTCGCGGAGTTGTTTCGCTGCTCTATTGAGATTGAATTGCTCGTCTACGAAGGCACCTTTTAGTTTCGAGGAGGTCTCTGCCTGCCCTTGTGAGCACAATGCCATAGTTATTCTGGGCTGCCGGAGGGCGTGGGGGCGTTGCACCAGCAGCTGCCGTGTTAAAGTTTCTGGTGAGTTTGTCTATAGCAGCCTCAATATCATCCCCTGTATTCAGAGATTCATTAAGCTGGAATGCCGTGTCTAGATACTGTTTGAAAACGGACAGGTTAGTATGCTAGTAGTACCACTTCCGTTGCTATTGTGGCTACCAGAACAAGGCGGTCCGAGTCCAGATCCCAATAGTGGCTTATGCTGCTTCGATGATATTGATACCTAGTTGGCGATCCTGTTGCGAGTATTTTGTTACTACAGACAGATATGGCGTCAGCTAATTCTCTCCCTCTTGGCGAGTTGTAAGTATCACCCCACATCCAGCGACGCGCATTTCAATCAACGCCAATCAGGTATCTGTGTCTGCAATTTCTAAAGATGCCTGTAAAATCTCTCTCAAGTAGTCTATTTTCAGGAGGGCAGTAGATGGCACTTAACTCCATATCACCGAGCCAGGTGACTACATTTATTGAAGATATTTGGATATTTAATGTCTCAAGGATTTTTACGTTTTAGTGAGGTTTTCAACAGAAACTCCGTTCCACCTATGTTCCTATTAATGTGAGGTGGTCTAAAAGCTGTGTAAAAGACATAGCCGTGTACTTTGATGGTGGCTCCCATGTTTATTGTTATTGTGGTCAAAAAGCTCAACTTCTTTGGATTTCCCTGCGATGCCATTGATATTTCAGTTTAAAAGCTTAAGGGAACTCATTGTGAGTTTGATGCGTTGTTCGGGACGTGGGGGTACGAAGAATTCCCTATTGCTTTGCTTAATCGTTTTTATCAATTCAAATACCATACCTTCAGGCCGCCCTTAAAAAAAAAAAATAATTATTTTGCTTATTGCTTCGATTAATTGCTAGATTAGACATTACTCTAACGAAATGTGTTTGGTTTTTTAATTTCGGATGATCCAGCTCCGACATATAGTGGTCACCGCAAAACGCATTTTTTTTTTAGGAGGAGCTCCCGGAGATCAGGTGTAACTCTTTTCCAAATAAACATTTTTACTAATTCTAAATTTTAAAATACAGATAAAAGATACTTTAATATGTGTATAAATTTTGGGATCAATAAGTTAAAAAGTTTTTTCAGAAAACACTCTGAAAAATGCACTTATTTTTGGCGCTTTAACTGTATGTAACCCCTTAAAACTAAATTTCTCAAAATTGGAGTTCTAAGCAATCTACTATCCACATTTTCTGCAGATGCCAAACTAGGTCAGATCAAAACGTCTGATAACTCAAAGCTTTGAGTCCCTTTTCTGCGGCTGAGCGCAGAGTGAGGGGAGATGCTTTGCCCAAATGGGCAGCGATGCAGTCTTATCAAACAGTTGTTTAATTGTTATTGTCCAACTGCCGACACTGTGGAAGACAGCGTCCCAAAATTATCGCGTTATCTCTTTTGCACACAAAAAGTAATAGATCAATATGAATTGTCCGCGACACAACCAATCTCAACGAGAGCAGATTACAGACGAATTAAAAATTAAATACATTCATCTCGGCAATAACACCAAAAAAGTTGTACATTCTTTTAGGGGTCCGCTTTGATTAATTTTTCGTATTGGCGTAAAAATGGAGGATATATACGGTTGCTATCTAGCTATCTAACAAAAAATTTCAAATCAATATCTCTACTGGAAGTATTTTTGGCCATGTTCTTTATATTCACTGTCCACTGTACATTTGTCTGTATGACCGTTTTTTCCCTTCTGTCCGTTTGTCCCTCTGTATGTAAGTACGTAAACTTATATCTCACTTTTAAAAGTTTTATCTGAATGACACATGGCAGTTTTTCTTTCATATACTCCTAATACTACATATGTAAGTCGGAACGGGCCGGATCGGTCGACTATATCATAGGTTAGGTTAGCTTAAACCGGAAGGTCTTCCTGAGTCAATCATAGGCCAGTATGGCCCTTATATATCCGGATGTTGTTTTCACATGGTCCTGGAGAATCTTACGCAGTGTTGAAATCCTTAAGGACCGCGGTAGTTTTTGCGAAGGCAAGTAGTTCACCTGGTGACCTCTTGGAGGCATCTACTAGTGATGCCAGTAATGGGACACCTAAGTGCTTTATTCTTGCCTGCGTTAGAACTGGGCACTTACAGATGAGATGCTCCAAGGTTTCGGTTGCCTCAGATTCATCGCATTTCCAGCAGTTGCCGTTGTTAGTGATGCCCAGCTTGACTGCATGCGCGGCAGCCAGGAAGTGACCCGTGAGCATTCCCACTAGTAGTCTGCAGTCCTTTTGAGATAGATGCAGTACGTAGTGGCTGAGTTTGTCATTGCGCTCTTTGCATATGATTATTTTGGATGTTTTGCAAGTCGCGGAGTTTTCTCTCCATCTGCTTTTTGCTAGTACGTCCGCCCGCCTCTCTAACTCGTCTTGGAGCGCTCTTAGAGAGGCTGGGACGTTTCCTGTTCTATCGATAGCCAGTCCGACTCCTTCCTTTGCAAGTTCGTCTGCGATTTCGTTTCCCTCTATGTCCTGGTGGCTAGGAACCCAGTAGATCCGCACTGACGTTGTCGTGCTCAGGATATCTAGTGCGTCCCTGCTGGCCAGTACATTTTTGGAACTGACCGCTGACGATTGCATGGATCTATTCGCCGCCTGATTGTCTACGAACAGGTATCGCCTCACATGGGCTGGATATTTTCTGCGCAAGCTCTGCCGCCTTCCTGATGGCGAAGACTTCCTCCTGGTAGCTTTTACGATAGCTTCATCTCGGGGTCTGTGCAGTATATGCCCGTTAGAGCTCCTCCTTCCATCATGGAGCCGTCAGTGTAAATATTGAGGTGCCGAGAGTGGTCCTTAACCGTTTTCCATTCTTCAGGTACTTCCTAGCGCTACTAGGCGTTGTGTGGCTTTTCCCGCGGTCAGTTGCGGGTGAATGTCCAGGGGATCAATTCCAAGTATAGTCTCTAGAGCTTTTGTGAGGGTTGACCTCAGCGCCCCAGATATGCAGAGCAGTGCCTGCCTTTGGGTTCTCTCCATGAGCATTTTAAAGGTCGTCCTTTCCATGGCATGCAACCACACTAAGACCCCGTATAGCAAAGTCGGACGCACCACCGATATGTAGATCCAGTGCATCAGAGCGGGTGAGAGGCCCATGTGCTGCTGAGCAACTTTTTGGATGCATATATCGCAATGGTGGACTTTTTCACTCTCTCTAGTACATTGGTTTTCCATGCAAGCTTGCTGTCCAGTACAGTGCCCAGGTTTTTGACTTGTGTTTTTTGGGTCAGCCTGGTTGAGTTTATTTTTGGGGGGATTTATGGCGGTACCTTGTATCTCTTTGTGAAGAGAATGAGGTCCGTCTTATCCACATTGATATTGAGATCTACCTTGTCCGTCCACTCACATTTTTCCCTGAGTATTGATTCCATGATCGAGCTAAGGGTCGATGGACATACTCCCGTGATAATTATGCTTATGTCGTCAGCATAAGCTGTTATCTTTGGGGTCTTCCTCTCGAACCTTCTGATTAGGTCGTCGACCACTAGATTCCATAGGAGGGGCGATAGGACTCCACCTTGCGGCGTGCCTCTGTGCGCTCCTTTTACAATGGAAGCGGTGCCCCAATCCCATTGTAAAAGTTGATGGCGGGGGTGCGTGCTTGTTGCTCCTAGGTGCTCCATTATTGCGTTTGTGCTTACATTATTGAATGCCTCGGATATGTCTACGAAGACTCCGAGCGCATATTTCTTGTTGTGCAGGGTTTCCTCAATAGTGGCTACTAGCGAATGCAGCGCGGTCTCCCCTGATTTCCCTTTTGTATATGCGTGCTGGTTGGTTGACAGTGATCTACCCACATCGTTTTTGATGTATAGGTCCAGCAGCTTTTCTAGCGTTTTGAGTAGGAAGGAGGTGTGCTCCTCGAGGTCCTCTAATGGATTGGGATATAGTCAGTACTAAGACAAGCTGTTTATATTGCGTATACCCATGGAGTCATGATTTCTTTGGTCGCCTGCAGCATGGCTGGATATATTCCATCTATTACTGGCGCTTTTACCCCCGCGAAGGAGTCTATAGCAAAGTGAATTCTTCTAGAGGATATGAGTTCATTTGAGGCATGCTCTTACCTGGTTGCTAGTAATTGGTGCTTGTTAGCACCGGTGATCTCTGTGCAACCTGGGAAGTGCGCGTGCATTAGTGCTGTTAGTTTGAGCTGACTCTGTATGGTAGGTTACTTTGAAAGCAACTTCCGTAGTCTAGCCGCTTCTGGGGCCGCCTCTATGTTGGAGCAGAAGTTCCTCCAAGAGCTTCTTTGTGCCCTGCTTATTCCTTCTTGTAGTTCTTTAGCAGGATTTTGTATTCCTAGTATGATTATATCATTCTTCGCCTGCTTGGCGAGTTTGAAGAAATCTCTGAGGTTATCGCGTTGGAGCGAGAGGTCCTTGTTCCACAGGGTGGTCTGGTTCTTTACTTGCTTCTTGAAATTGGGAATATAATAATTCCTTTAAGAGGGTCTCTAAGAAATTTTTTTTATATCTTCATCGGATTTTACGAGTTTACGAGAGATTATTTCTAGAAACTTTCCCCATTTAGTGTTCCGGGGGTTGGAGAGTTACCGAACTCGCATTGGAACTGTATGTACCTGTGGTCTGAAAAGGATGGTCTCTCCAGGACCTTCCAGTCTGATACCATGGTACTTTTTCCCGCTTCGAGTATTATGTCTAGCACGGTGGACGAGGTGGGGCCTACAAAGGTGTGTTCCTCCCCCACGTTTGCTATATCTAAATTGATAAAGAAAATAAAGTCTAAAAGTGACTCACCTCTGTCGTTTATGTCGGGGCTTCCCCATACGCTGTGGAGCGCATTAGCGTCTGCTCCCACGAGCTGTTGCTGGTCCTTTCGGTCGGGATCTACCAGACTCCTGAGTTTTTCCGGTGCAGCTGGCCTATCGTGCGCCATGCAGCAGGAAGCTACCATTAGGCGCTTCTTCTTGCTTTTTAGCAACACCACAGTCAGGACGTCCGAGCTGTAATGAGACAAAAGGTTAGCTTGAAGAGCCTTCCGTACGAGTACGGCAGTTCTGTTTCTGTTTACCGATGGTGTGTAGAACGAGTTGTAATTTAAGGATTTTAGTCCTGCGACGGTATTGCCCGAGGCAATCCAAGGTTCTTGGACTTGAGCTACATTGGGGGACCCTTGCTTCATGGTAATTAGGAGTTTCGCTGACGCTACCTTGCTCTTATGGAGATTGAGCTGCAGCACACTTTGGGACATGGGTACTGGGCTCAACTCCAGTCGACAGGTTGACTACTATCGTCAGGTCACCGTCTTCCTCCTCTTCGGACTCATCCAGCGCAGTTCCTGGGCGGCGTCGACAATGGTTTCCAGACCAAGGTCTTTCTCTATCTCGCCTGCCTTCAGGCACTAAGCAAGAAACACATAGAGGTGTCAAACAGTACCAAAAAGTACTATCACAAAAACGGCTGAGCCTGGAACCCCAGAGCACCCGAACGATATGTCTAGAACCCCAGAGTGCCTTCGGCTTTTTCGAGTTCGAAGCAGTCGTTCGAAACCGAGCACAACAAGAATTCACTTTTCAGTGGCAGATCGACCGTGGAAGGATGAGCAGGGGTGCGTTTCTTTGCGCTGTGCTCTCGTTTCTGTGTATATGTGTATATGTGTACAAGCGCTCACACGTTTGTATGCGCGTGCAAATTTCTGTTCGCAGAGTCTTTCAAAGATTTTGGACGGCCACAGCCAGTGGGCCCAAGCGGCGGCTCACTTGCTTATGACGTCACAGCAATACTTAGCGGTTAGCGCTTGCATTGGGGGACAAATTATTTAAGTTATCTAACTATAATTACCACTTATTTTAATTTAATTTTTGTTTTTCCTGACAATATATTTCCCAAAAGTCATTTTGTTGATGAATCATCTATGAATTGTTCATGAATTTATTGATGAATTGTTGATGAATCATCGATCAATTGTTGATGAATGATCGATGAATTGTTGATGAATCATCGATGAATTGGTAATGAATTTTTATTGATGACAGCCTATGACATGCCCATGTTAAATTCATCAACAGTTTGTATGGCCTCTCATCGATGAATCATCAACAGCACACCCTTGACTGTTGATGAATTACTGATGACAGGTACTGCAGGGTATGTTGTTGTTGTCTATGCAAGTGATTTGCGCGTGTCACTTTTTGTTTTGTTTTGATTTTCTAAGATTCTTTGATTTGTTTTATGCTTACATACATATGTCAATATCTATGTACATATGTATGTATGTACAGATGTATGCATATTTGGGCGCGCTATTTTTTTGGCGCACTTTTTTGTTGTTGCTTAGCAAATGAAAAAAAATTAAATTAAATAAATAAATACTTAAATAAAAATGCATTAACAATTCATCGATCATTCATCAACAATTCATAGATGATTCATCAACAAAATGACTTTTGGGAAATATATTGTCAGGAAAAACAAAAATTAAATTAAAATAAGTGGTAATTATAGTTAGATAACTTAAATAATTTGTCCACCAATGCAAGCGCTAACCGCTAAGTATTGCTGTGACGTCATAAGCAAGTGAGCCGCCGCTTGGGCCCACTGGCTGTGGCCGTCCAAAATCTTTGAAAGACTCTGCATGCTGAAATTTGAACACGTATACAAACGTGTGAGCGCTTATACACATATACACATATACACAGAAACGAGAGCACAGCGCAAAGAAACGCACCCCTGCTCATCCTTCCACGGTCGATCTGCCACTGAAAAGTGAATTCTTGTTGTGCTCGGTTTCGAACGACTGCTTCGAACTCGAAAAAGCCGAAGGCACTCTGGGGTTCTAGACATATCGTTCGGGTGCTCTGGGGTTCCAGGCTCAGCCGTTTTTGTGATAGTACTTTTTGGTACTGTTTGACACCTCTATGTGTTTCTTGCTTAGTGCTTCAGGGCATCTTATCCCCGTGAAGGCGCTTTTTGAGGCGTATTTGGGATACAGGATGTCCTCTGCCTCCTTGTTAATCTGGAGGACTGCGCATTGACTCCCTCTTTGGGTAACGGGCTCGGTCCCCTTGGATAGTAATGGGGAAGAGCACCTTCGCTTTTGGGATGGATGGGATTAGTTCCCTGTCCACTAACTCCACCTTGGACCCGTCCCACAACGCTTCAGTCTGGCCGAATGTTTGCGTCAGCCACTTTCTCGTCAGGTCATCAATACACTTTAAGATTTTCACCCCATTTAGCCACCCGCCACCTTCGAATGTGGGCATAGGCCCAAAAGGGTCTTCCTCCAGCCGTGTAACTAATGACCCCACGAGCCGCGTATGTACCGTCCTCCACCGCATCTCGGTCATCTTGCCATTCTCATCGCTCCTGTCAATGAGTGCCACGATCAAATGTCGATTGGTCACCTCACTGGCCTTCTTCCCTTTTGGGTTTTCGCCTTTAAGGGGGAACCTGTTTCCTTGGGCACGTGTTGCCTCTTGCTCGCCGGAGTGTCTTTTATGAACTCTCGGCAGTGCATTGCCGCTTGGTGGCAAGCATCTCCTCCACCTTGTTGCCGAAGCCGCCTGTTGATGCAATGCTGGGAAGCTTGGCGAAGTGCAGCCTGCTCTCCTCGATCCTTTGCTTTACCCAGTTGAGCTGTAACTTCTCCTCTTCGGATAAGGCAGCTTTTGTCCGGAGCCGGTTTTGGATTCGAAGGGAGGCTTTGTACTGCGCCTTACCCTTCTTCCCCTCGCTTGAAGGATTCGGCCCGACCCTGCGCGGGGTGCTGGGGCCTGGTTCTGGCGAGCGAAGAAGGATCCCTGCCTCTTCTTTAGAAAGCTGCACGCTCTTCACGTCCGAGTCTATGTAGACAACGGCACCCATGCGGCTTAGCCTTCTTTTTGTCGTTATTTTGGCAGTAGCGTTATTACTGACTTGACCTGCTCCCGTCAAATCAGTAGTGTGACCGCTGGCGACACGAAGAGTGGATTGCTCTCCTCCGTGCCCGCCGGTGGAAGCAGTCACTCCTTCCACCGACGTTGGGGCTGACATCCCAGCCCCGGTCGCCTCTCCTGTCTCCATCCTGTAAAAAATGGGTTTATTTCGGGGAACCACCCACTTGCGTCTTATGCCAGCCGCCAGGCACCTGCAACCATGGCTAGTGATTCATTTCCTCCGGCGTTTAGGCGGGAGAAATTGAATCGAAGCCTTAGCTAGACACTGCATTACCCCGAACAGAGCATGAGCCACTGCATCACCATTGTACGGGGTAATACAGTACCCATTGCCCAGCCGGCTCCCTCGTGGAGGGTTCAGCTGAAGGAGTTTTGCCAGCTACTATATCATATAGCTTCCGTATGAATGGTCAACAAATTTCAGTAAAATATATTACTTTTTCAGCTTTCAACTTATTTCTTATTTGAGATTTATTTTGGAATTTCAGTTTTAATTTTATGAAAAAATAACTTATACATCATTAAGCTACCAAACGAACTTTCGAGAAATAAATAAATCAAAAATTAAAACTTCTCTGTTTTCAACATATTAGAGGAATATTAATATAATTATGATATGTTTAAATGACTTTTATAAATTCTGTTATTTTTTTGATAAAATTTTATTAGTCCTTTATGATCCAATTGTCTATTGTATCTGCCAAGATTAGATTAATTTAAGCTTTACTTAAGCTATGATCTGACATTGGTTTGGTGAAATTAATGGGTACTTTTCAATACGCTGTTTAGAATTTATAATATTTCTTCATCTCTTTTCCCTATTTTGTACGTCTATAATATGTTAACTAAAGTTTTAAAATTAAATTTCAGTTTTTATAAAAGTTCTTTATTGTGATAATTAAATGATTTTCGTTTGAATCTGGCAGATCTTTTTTAATTTTTGCTTTAGTAGCTATGTATCTAATATCATACAGACCATTCCAATGTCAAAGATACGATAAAGTTTCCCAGTTTAAACTATGTTCGGTAAGCATGTATAAGCCTCAAAAAAATAGTTCCTAATACTAAATGCCAATCGTTGCTATGGCTGATATATTATATAGATGTGCGATATGTCCAATTTGTGTATACATAA
This sequence comes from Drosophila serrata, assembly GCF_035046125.1. Taxonomy (NCBI): domain Eukaryota; kingdom Metazoa; phylum Arthropoda; class Insecta; order Diptera; family Drosophilidae; genus Drosophila; species Drosophila serrata. The sequence continues at coordinate 11,836 of NW_028256982.1, read as the reverse complement.
AAACATATATATTAAAAATATGTTTATAGAATTTTGAAAAAAGATTCTTAACAATACAGTTTCATACAAGCCCTACAAATCTGCAGTGTCAGATATCCAATATTTTCAAAATGACCACATAACGAAGCCTTTAAAGCTAAAAATAAGAATTTTAAATTTGATTGAAACTGAATGAATATATCACATAGAAACGATTGATAAACTTCCAAAATTTGTATAATAAGCCTGAGATATAGTGTAGTGAGTTTTTCTAATATCGAACGCCTATGTAAATCTTATTAGTGCCTTAAATGAAAAAGGCAAAATGTATATGTAAATGTAAATGAAATTATTCTATGTGATTTTAACTTTCCTGGAGCAATTTTGCTCCCAAATAATTTTACAAATACCCTCCTAATTTTAACCAAACATGATTTTATTACTTTTCATGTACGCTTGCTTGATTTTTGTCTTGTCTCAGACCTGGAGAGAGTTAATTTAGCTGGGGTGGATCCGCTGTGGCAAACCAAAGATCCCTGTCATCCTACCTGCGATTTGACTATCAACATTGGGACAGATTCACAGAATTTATCAGAAATTTGAATTCTGAAATCAGAATTCGATCGACGAACTAATTAATTTTGTCGAACCATTTGACTATGTTAACAGCTCATTTCTTGTTAAAAACCTCCATAAAGCTTGCGGATAATCTTCAAAGACGGCTCTTAAGATATCTGATTGCTGGCCGCATAAGGTCTTTTCAAAATTGCTCGTCTAATGACCTCTGAGTTACTTATTGCGATTCGCGAGGGAGTCAATCTGGTCCAATGTTTCTTACATTTTTTTCTAAGGACCTGTCCAAAGTTCTGACCACCTCTAGAACACTTCTGTACACGAAGGCGCGATTGTGCGTGCAATATAGGGACGTTGCTTGGCAGTCAGATTTAACAAACATATCTTAATGATTTGATAAAGCTTGTGCTGCTTAATTAAACCTAAACAGCTCTCAACGCAAGCTTGTCACATTCTCTCGTGTCGTTCCCAAGCAAGCGACTTTTACGCTTTGAAGGAATAAATTGAGTTCGGGATCGCTTCGCTTAGATCTTAAACTTAACATTATCGACCATTTTAGATATGACGATAGTGAATATTTGTTATTAGTCTTAAATTTTGTGTCAAATTTTATGAGAATCGGACGACTATATCATATAGGTGCCATACAAATGATCGTTTGATGTGGAGCCAAAATGCAAATCTGTGAATGTAAAACTGCAAATATAATATATATAGGTGAATGAAATGAAAGCAGGTATTACTTTAATGTTTTTTAACATAAATATATATAATTTATATTGTATAGATACCTACTCTAGGGTAAATAAACTTCGGCGTGCCGAATTTAGCATCCTTTCTTGTTTTTTTTTTTTATTATATGAACCCCATGTGGTCTCTTTGGATAGACACCCGTAGGCGAGTTAAAATTTCTAGAAGTCAGTTGTTCTTCCGCGTGAGCCCTGTCTTGTGAAAGACACGATTATCTTTCGGTTAAGACCATCATTTGTTGTAGACTGGCATGCCAGTGTCATGGCACTCAGTCGAGCCAATCCAGTGAGATTTACTGCCAGACACCAGGCACGTGTCTGTTTGGGTTAGGTGTTAGTAAGCGCGATGGAAAATATAGGACAGAATACGGGGAAATTGATTACCGGCGTGCTGCAAGGTTGTTTGCTTGCATTTTTACTAAGTGAGTTTGTATTAAAGATTTTAATTTGGGAAGGGTATCTACATTAGAGATTAGTGTGTACAAATCATTATGATTTGCACATAACACTCTTAAAAGTTCATGCAGTTCAAAGGAGGTTCTGCAGTGGCGCAACACTAATGGGATATAGCATCTAGTAGTTCTACATCGTACGTGGAAATTAAGCTGACTCAACAAGTCAGCACTTTCCACATCATCTTGGATAAAGTTATAAATAAAGGTTATTCCCAGCATCGTTCTACGATTGGCTAAGGACGGTAAGTGTATTCAGAGGAGTCTATTTGAATAGGAAGGTAATCTTTGGTTTGCATCCCAATTTAAACGGCGTAAAAATTCTTTTGAACCGACTTGATGCGTTTACTATAGACGCCATACTGAGGACTGCAAACGCAGTATCCATATTCTCATATAGGTTGAACTAAAAAGGTATATAAGGATTTAGTAACATACGGGTCATTGAATTCCTTTGACCACCGTTTAATAAATCCCAGCGCACTCCTGGCCCTAGACGAAATATGATCAATAAAGTCTTGTTTTGGATTAGTTCCTTCCAGAGGGCAACAGTTCAGCGTGTAAGAAGCGTAGAAACTACATGAGAGAATGCCATTAGCTTGCATTTCGTTTATGTTTAAAAAGTTTACACGGCATCAGATGTTACCCCTAGAACATTAGAAGAATTATTCTTAAAAAAGACCTTTTGCGTCCTTCGAATCAGATAACTTTAGATCCAATTAAGAAGATCACTTGGAAAACCCTTAAAAGCGAGTTTCCTAACGAGGAGAGAATGGTTAACAGACTCAAATGCTTTACTGAAATCAGTATAGATAACATCTTTCTGAAAGTTATAATGGCAGCCCTTTATAAGAAAAGAAGAGAGCTTCAAAAGATTTGTTGTGGTTGATCTTCGATTAATAAAACCATGTTGACATGGAGAAATAACTGACATGGAGAAATAAATAACGTCGGCGCAATACCTGAGCACACAGGCAGGAATACCGTCGGGACCTGGCGAACAAACTGGCTTGAAACGACAAATATCTAAAAGAAGAGAACTTTCGTTTAAGCTAGGTCTTTTTTTTTTTTTTTAAATGCTTATTTATTGAGCTGAATTTTATTATTGTACAATTACTGTAGTATAGCAACTTTTTTACAATAGTGAGGGGAGAAGTTCAATGGAAAATGGAAGGAAGGTCCGGGGGTGACCATGCTACTTACTACCGGGACTCGAACCCGGACCGGCAGTGCTACGGGTTCCAGTGTTTGTCGTCTCAACCCTTTGAGCTACCACCGGCGGCAGGCTCTAAGATGAGCTGTAAATTGGGGAATTGAAAAGGCATTCAATTTTCGGAAGCAGCCGGATTCGGCTTACGGCGAAAGCTCAGAAACACCAATGACCGATCTACTCGGATAGCCGAGCGGCTATAAAATCCCTAGCTGCCGAAAACAACCTAACGGCTAGCGGCAGAATGCAAGAAGACCTTTAATAGACTTGCTAGGTCTGAAAATTAAGTTCGTTTTGAGTACGACGTTATAAAACTTTTTTTGGTTCTGTGAGAACTGGACCCAGCTCGTAAAGTTTGACCGAGCTAATAAATAAAGGGACAGAGCAGATTGTGATTTTATTATTTTTAAGTCGGCTCAATTCTTCAGTAAGCCACGGAGGCCTCTTCGAGATTGGTGGATAGTCTAACGGAACACATTCATTAAAAAATGAGTTCATGGCATTATAAAAAATATTCACGGCAACTGCCATTTCAGTGCACATTTATGGATCGGTCCAATAGATAAAATTAACCACCCGTTTAAATTCCGTCTTGCGAAAACAGAGGACTTTTTGGCTGGACGGTCAGATATATTCTGCAAGTCAGACCCAAAGTCAGAGTCACATTGAAAGTGGAAAGATAGCAGTCTTTGGGTTGCGTCAAAAGCGCCACGCTGGCTAAACTGACTCTCCCCGGATCAGAGACAAAACAAAGATCGAGCAAGCGTTCTAAGGAATTTCGTATACAGACTTGAGACGCCGACATGTCGAACATGCCAGCGATATTGTCACGTTGTGTAGAAGTTAGGAGGGTATTGGTGAAATTGTTTAAGGACCAAATAGCCCCAGGGATATTAAAGTCTCCTAGGACTACCAACTGGTCCCTATCCGAAAGATTATTGAAAACCATCTGAATAGCAAAATGGTGGTTCCAATAAATAGGAAGTTCCGGCAATAGAGGTATGTGGGAACAGGTAATAACAAGAAAGGAAGCTAACTTCGGCACGCCGAAGTTTATATACCCTTGCAGATAGAACTTCTATGAATAAAAAACCATACAATATAAATGATATATATTTGTGTTAAAAAACAATGAAGTAATACCTGCTTTCATTGTATTCACCTATACATATTATATTTTCAGTTTTACATTCAAAGATTTGCATTTTTCCTCTACATCAAACGATCGTTTGTATGGCACCTATATGATATAATAGTCCGATTTTCATGAAATTTGACACAAAATTTAAGACTAATATAAAATGGCTATACCTAAAATTTGATGAAAATCAGTTGAAAACTGAAAAGGTTATAAATTTAATTGCATTAATTTCTCGATCGTTCCTATGGGAGCTATATGATATAGTAGTCCGATTTTCATAAAATTTGTAGAGTATAGTAAAATGGCTATATCTCAAATTTGATCCAATTCTATTGAAAACTGAAAAAGTTAAAAATTTTTGTGTAAAAATTTTCCGATCATTCCTATGGCAGCTATATGATATAGTCGTCCGATCCGGCCCGTTCCGACATATATACGAGTGAGAGTATATAGAAGGCTAACTACAAAGTTTCATTCAGATAGCTTCAAAACTGAGAGACTAGTTTGCGTAGAAACGGACAGACGGACAGACGGACAGAAGGACAGACGGACAGACGGACAGACGGACATGGCTAGATCGACTCGGCTGTTGATCCTGATCAAGAATATATATACTTTATATAGTCGGAGGTGCCTCCTTCACTGCGTTGCAAACTTCTGACTGAAATTATAATACCCTGCAAGGGTATAAAAATGGAGCTACCATTGATAGATAGTGTCACATAGAGAAATTCAAAATCGTTGCTTTCCTTGAAACTTAATAGTTCTAAAGTGAGTGAAGAGTCAACATCTTTCTGATCTGATCTCATAGGAAATTCTTAGAGAGCATGTTTGTTTTTCGGTTCAGAAATGGGGGACGTAGAAGCCGCAGTGGTCTGAAGAGTTTTATCCTATAGGAAATTTTTTTTTTTAGCTTCGAACTTCTTGATAACAACGTCCTTCAGCCAGAATTTGGTATAGCAAATTTGGTCAAAGAGTTCATTAGGGACGTTTTTCCTTGGATAAGGGCGAGAACATCTTCCAATGTTTGAGCAGGGGACAGCAACAAAAAAAAATATATATCTCGTAGGTTAACCAGCTATTAGGGGTTAGGGCAAGGCAGATTGGTTATCTGTGGTGCCATTGTCGGTCGGTAGGGGTCATTTTTTGGGACTCCCCAGGCGACAAAACAGATGTCACCGGCGGCACGGGCACTCACATTCATTTTTAACGCTCGATCTCAGCACTCTTGGAGTGAGGCTGCTGCTGAGTGCCCGTTGCGGGTTGTTGGGTTCCGCCTACATGCTGCCCTCCAATCGCGGTTTTTTGTGCCTGGGAGACTCATTTAATAGCGTAAGTCTATTAAATCGGCTATCCAGCGCCAAGAACATATGAGTTTTGCGAAAACTCGTTTTGCATGAAGGACAACATCTCCACCTCGCGGCAGGCCGCACAGCAGTAAGGTACGCCAATATTTTTTCTAATACCGTCCACCATCCGAGCTGCAACAACAATGCACTTGGCTTTTCAGATGTTGGGGCACAGTCATGTAAATAAAAGTCGAGTCTGCAATCATTGATTCTACCAGAAGCAGCGTATTCTCTAAACCGGGATGGATATTATTATGTATGAGAGCTAATTGGCCGTTTTCGAAATTGTGGAGATTGACTAAGGCTAGACTATTGAAAATGTAAAATGGAATAATGCTTGTAGCTGCAATGCACTAAAACCAAAGGTTTTATAGGGGAACAAAAGCTTTTAGTTAGGAGATACAGTGATTTATTTATTAAATCTTCTTCTGCAGATTGACTATAAGAAGGCAAACTAATATACTGAATAAATTAAGGAATTAAATGAAGGAAAGTGGGAGGATTCTAAGGATAAGGTCAAAAATTTAAGAAGGGGATATAACAGGTCTTCGGCAATATTGTCGAATAAGCTGCCCTGTCAATTAAGATCTAAAAGAGAGAGCTTTCGTTTAAGCTAGTACTGAAAACTAAGTTCGATTTGGGTATAATGACGGAATAAGTCTGATTTAAATCCGAAGTGTTTGATAAAGTTGTTTAAAAAAAAATGCGAAAATACAGCGGCTATTGCCTACGGTAGTCTTTGATTAACCGGATAAGAGTCTCATATAAGTTGGTGCGCGTGTTAGTTAGTTCTGCAGTTAATGTCGTGTTCTTGAATATGTCGATCCACTCTCCACACAATTTTGATAACTGCACGACACCGTGTTTAAAACTATTTAAGATCTGTATGTAAATTCGACTGCCGAGAACCGCAAAGCTTAACGTCGCACAGTAGCGCATTTTCACATTTTTACACTTCAAAAATCATAACGGTTGAACCAGATAAGTTAATCAAATAATTTTAACAGTATTGACAAGTTTTTTTTTTTATTTTATTTTCTATATGCATTGGACAATGTGCCACGACAAGTTTTAGAGAGTATCAAAGTGGATAAACAGAAGTAATAGATAATTTTAGCCAGAAAAAGGTGAAAACCAAACTGCCGTTTTTTATTTTCTTTTACGGTGATTCAATAATCACCCAAGACTTATATCGACTTATGGCTACTCATTAATCGTGTTAAGTACTCTCCTCTTAAAAGTATGATCGTCCTCGGTCATCTGGAACTTATAAATGACCTGTTGTACTTCTTGTGCAGCTCGCCTCTTCGGAAGAGTAGGATGGAGCAGCTAATAAGAATACTGATTCCCAGGCCGACCGCGAACCAGATGTCTGTAGTTCCAGCCGATTTTACCTCCTTCTTAAGCCCTTGGATAATTTCCAAGTTTTTTTGATTCATTCTTTGGAGAAGTGGGATGCTTAGCGCTGGGCTGTGGCCGATGATATTTAGCAAAGGGGATGCCGCCAGGCCTGGTGATTTCTTCATGGCTTCACGCTGGTTGGAATATTTGGTGCCATTGATGAAGGCCACCCGCTCAAAAGTTATAAGATATGAGCCATTTATAACTATTTCGGGTCCATCGTCATTGCTAACTTTAGCGGTGCACTCGTTGATTATTATCATCCCGTCGTCCACCAGTGTGAGAGGACTTAATGGCTGGCCTGCGTTTTGAAAATTGCTTGCAGAACGATGCTTAAGTTGTCAAAACGCAATCAGTTACTGCTAGGACATCATCGTTACATTCGGCTACTACGTTGTCCTGAAGTTGCAGGATGGTATGTTGGTATGAACCGAGGAAGATTGTTACCATTTTGCACATATCTTTAATGTTAGGATATGCAATTAACACATGAATAACACTGTCGGACTGAAAGATTTTAATTTTGGATGCCTCTATTAGGCTTATGGTAGGGACTTCTGTGGGGTGATCAATTAATACAGACTTAAAATAATTGTGGTTAAAAATAGCTGAGTTTATAATATTGGCTTTTGCAAGCGTGACAGTAAGCATTAAATTTTCAATCTCGGTTATAAATATTCTATTTCTGGTCAAGAGAACCTCATACAATTGTGAAGTGTCAATCCATCATAAATCTGTTTCCAAGTGAACGGACGTGTTTTTTTCTTGCGCTCTCGTTTTGTATTAAAGATTGATTCTAACCACCGGGGTTAACTTAAATTTTCTAATTTGTGTTTATAACTTCCCGTTCACTTCGCGTGTGCATGCAGCTATACTATTTTGTGTACATAATTGGCTTTATTTTCCAATTTAGTTGTGCTGCTAGTGTTAGCTTTTGCATATTTTGCATTCCTTTTTGTGCCTTCTTCGTCTAGCTTTTGTTTGCGCCTTCGCAACAGCTAAACGTTTTATCTACCTATCTCGCTTTAGCTGTGCCGCTGCACTTCTTATCTCATCTGATCTCATTCGCTCTCCCGCTCTCTCGCTCTCGCTGTTCATATCTCTGTTGTTATTTTTTCCAAGTACAAGTACAGTGGTAAGTCCTAATAATGTCCGGAAATATTGTCTGTTTAGTCAAAACCTGCAAAAAGGCAGTTGTTGCAGGTGACCTTACAATCGGCTGCTGGCTGTGCGACAACGTCATGCACGCCAAGTGTATTGGAGTTGCAGCTCGGACGGTGGACGATGTAAAAAAAAACATCGGCCTGCGTTTCTGTTGTGAGGCTTGTCGCGATGTAGAAAGGGAGATGATGTCTTTCATGCGGCAAACCAAAAGCGGTTTTAAGGGCATTTTAACGAGTTTTCGTAAAACTCTTGATATGTTCTTGGCGCTGGACTCCCAATTTAATAGCCTTACGCTATTAAATGAGTGTCCTAGGCGGAAAAAAACTATTGGTGGGCAGCATGTAGACGGACCCCAACTATCTGCAACGGGCTCTCAGCAGCAGCCTCCCTCGGCACAGCCCTCTACCTCAACATTGATTCCAAGAGTGCTGAGATCGAGCGCTAGAAAAGATTCTTTACCAGAATGAGCAGCGGGAGTGGCCGTACCGCCGGTGATTTCTGTTTTGTCCCCTGGGGGGTCGCAAATATTGACCCTTCAAAGTCCCGTGTTTAACGATATATCTGCCCAGGGTGTTAGGCCCGGAATACCGGCCGACAATGGCATGGCAGATAACCAATCTGCCTTGCCAAAAGCCCTTATAGAGGATTAACCGACGAGACATATTTTTGTCTCGCGGCTCTCCCTTGACCAAACATCGGAAGATGTTCTCGCCTTTATACAAGGCAACACCAGAGCCGATCAAATTAAGATTAACGTGGAAAAGTTCAAATTTTCTTACGCTTGGGACATTTCATCTTTCAAAATAAATGTCCCTAACGAGCTCTTTAACACTATTTGCTCTCCCAACTTCTGGCCAGAGTACATCGTTGTTAAGGAGTTCGAGGCGAAGAAAAAGAAAAAGCGGCCTGTAGGAATAACTCTTCCCAGGCCTGATCATACCACTGCGCCTTCTACGTCTTCCAATCCCGATCCAAAAAACTAACCCACTCCCTAGGTATTTCCTATCAGAATGCAAGAGGCTTACGTAGTAAGCTTCCTAACTTGTATTCTGATAGCCTTTCGTTTGTATCTTAGGTTATTGTGCTCACAGAAACCTGGTTAAAGCCGGAGATTCTGAGCTCCGAAGTTTTTCCAGCTGTGTTCACGGTATATCGGCTAGATCGCCCTGTCAGACGCGGGGGTGGAGTTCTAATAGCGGTGGACTCCTCACTCATGTCAGAATTATTAACCTTCGAGGAATGTAACGATGTTGAATTCCTCTGTGTGAAGCTATCTATCAAAGGTAGCTCCATTTTTGGATAGAGACCAGTTGGTAGTTCTAGGAGATTTTAATATCCCTGGTGCTATTTGGTGCTCAAATAATTCCACCAATACTCTCCATACACCTACACAACATGACTTTATCGCTGGCTTGTTTGACATTTCGCTGTCTCAAGTCAACCATGTTCGAAATTCCTTACAGCGCTTACTCGATCTTTGCTTCGTCTCTGATCCTGCGAGAGTCAGTTTAGCAAGGTGGCGCCTCTGACGCAGCCCGAAGATCCTTATCATCCAACTTTCGATGTGACTCTTGATATTGGGTGTGACGTACAGAATATTTCTGATCGTCCAGCCAATAAAGTCCTATGTTTTCGCAAAACGGACTTTGAACGGCTGAATAATTTTATAAACGAGTTCAATTGGTCTGATCTATACATGTGCACTGACATGGCAGTTGCCGTGGATATTTTTTACAGCGCCATGAATTCATTTTTTACTGAATGTGTTCCGTTATATTATCCGCCAAACTCGAATAAACCGCCGTGGTTTACTAAAGAGTTGAGCCGACTTAAAAATAAAAAATCTAGACTGTATGCTAAATTTAAAATCACCGGTTCTCAATCTGCCCTTTCATCTTATTTATCAGCTCGGTCAAACTTTACCGTGCTGAACGCGCAGTGTTATAAAAACTATTTAACTCGTTGCAGGGCCCAGTTCTCACAGGACCCAAAACAGTTTTATAATTTCGTTAACTCTAAACGTAAGCCTAAAACAAATCCTTCCTCGCTTTCATTTGAAAATTCTAATGCAAATAATGATCAGGCAATAGCCGATCTATTTTCGCAGTTTTTTCAAACAACCTATTCTAGCTCTTCGTATCTACACCAGACCTATTCCTACGACATACCCAAATCAAACTTAATTTTCTGTCCCAGCCTAAACGAAAGCTCTCTCCTTTTAGATCTTCATCGTGTCAAGCCAGTTTATTCGCCAGGTCCCGACGGAATTCCTGGCTGTGTGCTCAGGTATTGTGCCGACGCCCTGTGCTATCCCCTTCTGAAATTGTTTACCTTGTCCTTAGCAACCTCCCACTTTCCCATTATTTGGAAGGAATCGTTTATTATTCCTCTCCACAAAAAAGGTAGCAAATTGGATGCCAGCAATTATAGAGGAATCTCTAAGTTGTCGGCAATCCCTAAATTATTTGAAAACATTATCACCCCTCACTTACAACACCTTTGTAGATCGGTTATTTCTCCATGTCAACATGGTTTTATGAAGCGAAGATCAACAACAACAAATCTTTTGGAGCTCTCTTCCTTTATTATAAAGGGCTTCCACAATAATTGTCAGACAGATGTAATCTATACTGATTTCCGTAAAGCATTTGACTCTGTTAACCATTCTCTCCTCGTTAGAAAACTTGATTCAATGGGTTTTCCAAGTGATCTTCTTAATTGGATCTCAATTTATTTGAATGGCAGGACGCAAAAGGTCCTCTTTAAGAATAATTTATCCAATGTTCTAAGGGTTACATCTGGCGTCCCGCAAGGAAGCCATTTGGGACCCTTATTGTTTACATTATTTATAAATGACCTGCCCAAATTCTTGACTAACTCCAGAGTGCATATGTACGCGGATAACGTTAAGCTTTGTGTGCAATACATTGACGTTGCCTGCCAGTCGGACTTACAAACAGATCTTAATAATTTTCAAACTTGGTGCCGTGTAAACTTATTAAACTTAAATGACTCGAAATGCAAGCTAATGACATTCTCACGTGTCATTCCTAAGCTTGCTACTTACACGCTGAACTGCTGCTCTTTGGAAAGAATTAATTCTGTTGACGATTTGGGCGTCCGCTTGGACCCAAAACTTGACTTTATTGATCATATTTCGTCTATGGTGAATAGAGCCAGGGGTGTGCTTGGATTTATTAAACCGTGGTCGAAGTAATTCAATGGCCCCTATGTTACTAAATCCTTATATACTTCCTTAGTTCGTCCTATCCTAGAATATGGATGCTGCGTTTGGAGCCCTCAGTACGGCGTCTTAACCATTGAGTCGGTTCAAAAGAACTTTTTACTTTTCGCTCTACGCGGTTTAAATTGGGATGCAAACCAAAGATTACCTTCCTACTCTAGTAGACTCCTATTAATAAACTTGCCGTCCTTAGCCAATCGTAGAACGATGCTAGGGATAACCTTTATTTTTAACCTTATACATGGTGATGTGGAAAGTGATGACTTGTTGAGTCAGCTTAATTTCCATGTACCATGTAGAACTACTAGATCCTATATCCCATTAGTGTTGCGCCACTGTAGAACCTCCTTTGAACTGCATGAACCTTTTAGAGTGTTATGTGCAAATTATAATGATTTGTACACACTAATCTCTAACGTAGATTCCCTTCCCAAATTAAAATCTTTAATACTAACACACTTAGTAAGCATGCTAGCTAACAATCTGGCAGCACGCCGGTAGTCAATTTTCCTTGTATTCTGTCCTATATTTTCCATCGCGCCTACTAACACCTAACCCTAACAGGCACGTGCCT
>NW_028256981.1:0-38633 GCF_035046125.1 Drosophila serrata | reverse complement strand
AAAAATGTACCGTCAAATCTGGGTCGATCCGAAGCATACGCCATTTCAAAGGATTCTGTTCCGAAATAAGGAAGGGGATATCCGAGACTTCGAGCTGCAAACGGTTACCTTCGGGGTCAACTGCGCGCCCTTCCTCGCCATTCGAGTGCTAAAAAAGCTGGCAGAGGATGTCCAAGGGCTATTTCCAAAAGCCAGTCGAATTCTTAATCAAAACATGTACGTCGATGACGTCTTGGCAGGAGCAAACTCCCTTAAGGAAGCCCAAATCTCAATCCAAGAGTTGCAAGAGGCTCTTAACTCCGCGGGTTTCCCATTAAGGAAGTGGACTGCCAACCACAGGTCCATTTTGGAGAATATTCCAGTCGAGCACATCCTTCATAGCGAGTTCCACGACATCGATGCCGAAACTACGGCCAAGACCCTCGGTATTCGTTGGAAGGCAAGGTCCGACGAATTTTATATCGTCCCTCCAGAAATAGCACTGGAAACCTCCTACACCAAGCGCGAGGTGTTATCCCAAATTACGAGGTTGTTTGATCCGGCCGGATGGCTCGCTCCGTTCATAGTGCGCTCCAAGGTTTTCATGCAAGAAATTTGGCTGCAAGATCTGGGCTGGGACGATACGCTTTCTATCGAAATGAGTCAGAGATGGCGATCGTTCCTCCTGGAGTATTCCGACCTCAGCCAGATCCGGGTTCCATGATGGGTCCGGTACCAGCCCGATATAAAGGTTGAGTACCATGGCTTCTGCGATGCGTCCCAAAAGGCTTTTGGAACGGCTATTTACGTGCGCGTCGAGTTTGGGCACGAAACCTTCGCACACCTCCTTACGGCCAAGACACGAGTCGCTCCAGTAAAGACCGTGTCCCTTCCCAGGCTTTGCGGTATCCTTCCCAAGCTTTGCGGTACCGTTCTGTTGACCGACATGGTGGCAACGATTCTTCCACATATGCCGACTGCCAGCTCCGACGTACGCTTCTGGACCGATTCCACGATCGTGCTGGCCTGGTTACGAAAGCCTGCTTGCAACTGGACCACGTTTGTGGCCAACAGAGTTGCCAAGATAACCCAGGCAATACCAGTCGACTGCTGGGCACACGTTCGATCCGAACAGAACTCCGCCGATTTAGCTAGACGAGGCGTGTCCCTACACGAGCTAGCGGACAGTCAACTGTGGTGGCATGGACCTGAGTGGCTGCAAAGGCCACAAGAGCTATGGCCAGTGCAGAGCGATGTGCATCCGAACACAGAGCTAGAGCAGCGGGCGGTCAGGGTGCATTTTAGTAAGGCCCCCTCTGACGAGTTTCTGGAACGCTTCTCTACGATTCTTCAAGAGCTGCCGCAAGGGCTCAATTTCTCACACTTCACGACTCACAAGTGAAGAAATACGAGAGGCAGAACGAGCGCTGATCTCCATTCGCAGCGTAGGCATACGGCCAAGAGTACAAGTGTTTGCGAGAGAAACTGCCCTTTCCAGTGGCATCTTCAATTTTGAACTTATATCCGTTCATTGACCGACACGGTCTTCTAAGGGCATGTGGGCGCGTCACGGCGTCAAAAGCTCTGCAGTACGATGAGCGACATCCGATCCTTCTGCCCTACGACTGTAGGCTGGCCCGCCTTCTCATTCAGTTGACTCACCAGATTACGCTCCACGGCGGCAGTCAATTGATTGTGCGCCTGATCGGATCAAAGTATTGGACTCCGAAGATCAAGAATCTTGTCAAGGCTGTGGTGATTCTGTGTAAAGTGTGCACAATATATAAGAAAAGACTTCAAACACAGCTGATGGGCGACCTTCCGAGAGACCGAGTCTCCTTCTCCAGGCCCTTTACCTACACGGGCATTGATTATGCTGGCCCTTTCGAAATCAAAAATTATACTGGGAGAGCATGTCTCGTTACCAAGGGATTCGTGTGTGTATTCGTGTGTTTCTCTACTAAGGCTATCCATTTGGAACCCGCATCCGATCTTACAACCGAGAAGTTCCTAGCAGCCTTTGCTCGTTTCGTAGCTAGGCGCGGTTGTCCTCAGCGGGTCCACTCGGACAATGGTAAGACCTTTGTGGGGGCAGCAGGTGTGTTATCAAGGGACTTCCTACAGCTCGTCCAAGAGTCCGTAAATGCAGCATACAGTCTTCAAGGGGCTCCAGGGGCTCCACACATGGGGGGTCTGTGGGAAGCCGGGGTGAAAAGTTTCAAAGCCCTTTTCTAAAAATCCACGGCTACCCGCAAGTACACATTCGAGGAGCTAGCGACGCTTCTTGCGAAGATCGAAGCTTGCCTCAATTCTAGACCCCTCTCCCCCATGTCCGAAGATCCATCCGATTTGCTGGCTCTCACACCAGGCCATTTCCTAATTGGAGGGCCGTTGCTTTCCACGGCTGAGCCCGAGATAAAAGGCGAACAAAATCGATGGCAACATTTGAAGGCCCAACACCAGCAGTTGAGTGCACGATCGAAAGGGAGTATTTAAAAGAGCTCCACAATCGCAACAATTTGCAACTTCCGACCACGAATCTCAAAATAGACGATATGGTAGTCGTCAAGGATGACAATCTGCCACCGAACGAGTGGCGGCTAGGGAGAATCGTTTCGGTTTGTCTGGGCGCTGACGGCCGAGTTCGAGTGGTGGAGATCCGTACGGAGCGCGGCACAATAAAACGGCCCGTCCACAGGTCATCCGCCTCCCTGGGGAGAGTAAAATCCCCTACGTGTCCAACGATGAAAATTTTTCCGTTTCCAACCACATGACCGACTCCCATTAAAGTTTTTATTTTTCGTTTCCCCGCAGAACAACTCGACATCATGGTGCCGCGTCCTCGAACCGCCGAAACCCTGGACATCAGACGTTCACGAGGTATGAACTCCTACCGCTGCCGAGGAATCCATCCTCTTCGAAAGTGCAAGAGGTTTCTAAAACTGAGCACTGAAAAGCGCCTTCGAGCAGTACTTGTTTATCAAACTGCTCGAACTGCCTCGCCCACCAACATTCAGAAGGAACGTGTCGCAGCATAGATGGCTGCAAAAAGTGTGGCGAGAGCTGCTCATCTGCACGAAAAGCCGCCGTGTTCCGTCCACCAGCACCTCCTTCGAAACGCACGGCGCGCCCGCATGCTCCGCGTCGGCGAGGGAGCCGCGGCCGTCCGTGCTGACCGTCTCCAGGTCTCCGTCGCCAGCCATCGAGGCAACCCATCCTGCGGCCTCCTCGTCGGTGGCAGCGTTGCTGCACCAGAAGGTCGTTCATGTGCTCCCGACGGCCTGCGTCGTGCTTGATACCGGGAAGACGACCTTCGAGATGGGGGCCATGATTGACCCGTCATGGCGGTCAGCTCTATTGACCGGTCGCTGGCGGCGGCGTATAGACTACCCAGGAGAAGACGAGGTCTGCTCGGCGACCATCCGGTCCCGGACCGGCAGTTTCAGCCTCGAGGTGATTTTGAGGCTCGATCCCAGCCTCAAGATCAGCACCCCTACACGGACTCTGAGCGACGCCACCCGGGCAAAATTTGATGACATCCGTCTGGCGGATCCTTTGTTCCATCGCCCAGCGACAATTTCCCTCGTGTTAGGATCTGACTTTTATCCAAAGCTGATCCAACCGGGTTGCTGAAATTGGACGAGGGATTGCCCGTCGCCCAGAGCACCGTATTTGGATGGACCGTCTCCGGAGCATGCCGAGAGGCCTAACGCGGTCTTGCGTGCGCAAGGGGGGGGAGAATGTTCGCGCCACAAGGGCGCTTAATTTCGAGCAACAGTGTGGAAGCACGAGCTTTCGCTCCCAGCAGCCCTCGAGCGGGGCTTTAGATTTAATTGGAAACGAAGTGCCTAATAAACGAACCAAATTGAAGCCAACTACTCTTTTTATTGTGGAGAAAACATAATGTGGAACAAGACCAACAACAACATGAATCAACTCTACCAACGAACAAGGAGGAATTACTGGCTGACGACGGCTAAGGATTTTTTTGGACACCATCCGCCCACTCCATTTCATGTTCTTTTAAATGGTTGAAATTTGCGGCATCTCTAGTTTTAGTTTTGCCGTACCAAATTTCTTAACCGCCTCATATTGGACGTTGTTCACCATGACTCTGCATTTACTAAATGCGATTAATGCTGACCCATTCAGGGTTCTGTCCTGTCCACAGTCTGTTTGCACTCTTATATTTTCTCCGTTGAAAATTGCGATGTAGTCCCCCTCTGGTTCGAAGATCCTGGTTACGAGCCCGGCATCCCTCGTCTCACAATCCGCTCCCTTCCCGCTAATCAGGCTTTTAAGACATTCTTCATTAATTTGATTTACAATTTTGTCATTCTTACAAATATACAAATTTCTTATCTTCTGACACTTATCTTTATAATAGTACATTTCTTCTTTACTGTTTACTACATATTCTGGTGCAATTATAAATTCTGTTTTATTCATCGGTAATGGTACCATTCTCTGTAAGTAGTATTCTCCTTCTTTAAACATCGGTAATCTTATCGAGAATATTATATCTGTGTTATTCATTATTGTTCTTAGCTCTAAAAATTCATACATATGTTCTTCTGATACAATCTGCATTCCCTGCTCCTCTAACTCATTATGCATCTAGCTGTTTTCTGTTTATCGTAAATAAATTTCGAGATTAGCCCAATCTTTGCTAATAATAAACTTTCGGCTAATTCGTTCAAATTTAGCCCTACCATATCTATTGTTATCGCAATTCTATCGATATATTCTGTCCTATAAATTCTCTTGTCTTCCTCTACAAACGTCTTGCTGATTCCATTCTTGTAATTGTTAATAAATGTCGTTACTCTACTTTGCTCATCGTTCATATATTCTTAAACATTATTGTGAATCTAGCTCCTGTCCTTTCTGGCGAACTAAAATTCTCCTTCAATCTCCTTTCTTTTTCCTTCATCTTTCTTATTTCCTCCTCTAACCATTCTGCGTCTTCCGCGTCCAAGTTCCCTGTTATGAATTTAACGACGGATCATAATCCATTGATTAGTCCCCTTGCTTTCCTCTTTCTGGGGCATATTGCCTCTAATCTGGTCTTGATCATCTGTTATTTGTTTTGCAAAACCTTAACAAGGTCCCTTGTTTCCGAGTTTTCAACTACCTCTGTGAGTGTCTGTTCTAACTGTTCTATTGCCTCTTGATATTCTTGTAATTTTACTATGTGTACAAATGTTTTATGAGTTTGTATTATTTATGCGGCTCCTAGGTTTATTTACGATAGTGGTTCTTCTCCTAGCAATGGCCGGATCTCGAGTTTCCTTTCTGCGGTCATGATCCTTGGCCACCTGGAACTATTTATTGTCCATTGGGTTTAGTTAACTTTCTAATTTTTTTCTTTACTAATTTTTAGTGGTTTAGTTGAGGTTAGTGTGAGACCGTTGTCATTCACCACCTTGTGTTTTGAAAAACGAGGAGTTAATTTATCCCTCCTGTTCTTCTTCCTAAATATAGCATCTCCCGGTTGTATTGGGTTTGGGCTTTGTCTGTCTACATTCGCTGCCTCTATTCTTTTGCTCTTTTTCTGGTGAACTTTTTCCTTAATTTTTGGATACAGCTCCGCTTGAAACGCATTAATTTTCTGTAAATAATCGTGCTCATTGTTAAAGAACACGTTATTTAGGAAGTTATGCGTTCTCCTTGTGAATAACTCCTGCGGTGTTAATTTCGTTGCTGAATGAATGGAATTATTAAAAGTTATAAATGCCTCATCTAGGACTTCCTCATGTCTGATTTCCAGTTTGTTTTTCTTCTTAGTCTTATTTATTAGCCTATATATTTCTGTAATCGTCGAGTTCAGGCTTTCGACCGTAGAATTGCTCGACGATTGCTGAAAGGATGCCGTGCGTAGCTCTAGTTCGTACTGCCTACAAGTTTTTTAACAAGTTGGAAGAGAGTTCCACTCCTTCGTCAGAGACTATCTTTTTAGGCACCCCGAATAAGGCCATGAAACTTTTTACTGCCTTAAGTGCAACAACTCCAACATTTGACCTCTTTCTCTCTTGATGAGCCCTAGTAATTGATCTACTGCTCCTATAAATCCGTCTAACTTTGCCGAGTCTTCATCATACTTAGGGATAATCTCTACCAGGTCTATCACCTTGATAGCTTTTAATACATTGGTACCGGCCTACTTTCTTCTGTCATAACCTTCTGTATGTACTGTTCTTGGCTATCTTCCTATTCCTACTTCTTCGCGAATATTTGTATGTGTGATTGCCTAGTCGTGTGCCTATTATAATGGTATAGTGTATTTAGTGTCTATAGGGTGTACTTAAACTCTATAATGTGTACTTAGTTTCTATAATGTGTACTTCGTTAAATGGTTGTTAATTTGTTATTCATTTCTTCTTCTCCGTGTGATGGAATGGAGTTCTGTAATTACTTTAAATTAAGTATTTCTTCTCTGATATTGATAAAAATGTAACAACAATGAGCTTCAATTGGGTTTTTTACTTGTTAATTTGTTTATTCTTATTATATCTTGTGTTTATATACATTTGTATTTATTTATTATTTGCTATATGTAACTTGTTTACTCTTATATTCCCAACATTTGTTATTTATTATTATTAATCTTCCTCTTCTAGCATTTCCTTGTTTCTGTTCTAATTTCCTTCTTCAATCATTGTCGCTTTCCTTTTTCTTGATCACCTCAATTTTACTATATACCATCTAGTCCTTGTTACCCCGGCATGCTGAAGCTAGCTGGGTAGATGTGCGATACAGCATCCCATTATTTATTTATTTTTTTATTTTTTTTATTATTATTTATATCTTCCTTTATTTATTATTTTCCCATCCCATTCTCATGCTAGGCGGCCGCCCTGTGCCGTACAATGCGCCGCCTAATACATGCTAATGGGTACTCGTATTTAATTAATTTAATAATTTACTCCATCGAATTAGTACCTCCCCTTGCTATTCTGTGCTGTACAGTTCACAGCCTAATACAAGTGAAGACCCAACCGATACCAATTATTAATATTATTATTTAACTTTCTCTCATTTTCATGTTAAACGGCCGCCATGTGCGATATAGTGCACCGTCCAATACATTCCAATGCAGAAATTAATTTATTCTTCGACTTTTATTCTTTTCCACGCATTGCTCTTCTCCTACATCGACGTTCTAATCTCTGTCTACGACCACACGACTGTTGCCGATCATGTACGAGCACCATTATTAGCCCATACAGTAACTTCTCTGCAGTACCGCGTGTCATCAATACGCCACTGTCATCAACATGTCATCAACGCGCCGACTGCGATTTCTACAACGAAGCTCTGCCCACGATACAGTTACGGGAGTAGTCTATACGGCAGTCGTCGGCAGTACCATGGCCCTGCCGTTGAGAAATTTGTCGATAAAACATCGATGAATTGTTGATGAAACATCGATGAATTGATGATGAATTTGTTGATCATCGATTAATTGTTGATGAATTTTTATTGATGACAGCCTAGGACATGCCCATGTTAAATAAATCAACAGTTTGTATGGCCTGTCATCGATGAAAAATCAACCGCACCCTCTTGACTGTTGATGAAACGTTGATGAATTACTGATGACAGGTAATAAAGGGTAGGTAATCAGAAATATTTTCCTTACCAGCTTTATAAATAACCTCGAACTTAAAAGCTTGGAAACGTAAAAGCCAGCACCCCCTTGACTGTTGATGAAACGTTGATGAATTACTGATGACAGGTATTGCAGGGTTCGGATCTTTTACAACATAACCATTCGTCGTCCGCCAACATTCGCTGTACTTTATTAGATTACATTTTTCCACTCTATTGCACAATTCACTCTACTCACTCTTACATAATAAGAATAATTATATTGCTGCCAATTCCAGTTATCCTTCGCCGTCTCAGATCCTTTCTTGAGCTTCCTTGGTAGAATCTGTCCTTTGCCGAAGGGCTACCAACTGCGCCCGTTATAAGTAATAAAGGTTCGTAATGGAATATTCTGGGTGATTTCCCGACCCGATTAGTTTCGGATACAAATTCAGAATGAATTCTTTATTTAAACCTTAAAATTAGTGTTTACAATAATCTGCTGACCTAGCGGGATGGATTGAAACCGGACCGGATGCATGTGTAGGGCTCGGCTTCGCAGTGGCCCCGATGTTTCGTTTGGTTGGCAACTTAGTTGCCAATAAATGCTTGGCCTCTAGTTACTTGCCAACCGCAGGGGCTTAGGTGGGGGACCGCCGAGGGAATGTGCTGAGGCGGTAACTCGCGCTTCCCAGGTTGCACAGAGATCATCGTTGCTAACGTGCACCAGGTACTAGCAGCCAGGGAAGAGCATCTCCCAAATAATCTCATATTCTCTATTGTTCTCGCGACCTTGTTAGTGCTGGTTACCATGCAAGGGTCCCGTATGTTAATATTGGCCATACCACCGTTGTGTAGACTCATATTATGATCTCTAAGTGTAGCCCCCCCCCCCATTTGTTTCGGAAAGTTAAATTTTTTTTAGGCAACTAATTTTTTTTTAACATTGTCAGGAATACTGCGCTCGGGCCCGTGCTTTGGTATTTGCCAAACGAATCTACTGCCCATTGGATTCGCTCAGTTGATATTCGCTTTAAAAAAATTCGCTCGCAGTAAAATTTTTCCAGGTAACTCTCTTGCCTTTGTATACGATTTTTATATTCTTCTTTCGTATTATAATTCCAGTCAGAAGTTTGCAATGCAGTGAAGGAGTCATCTCCTTCAACAGCCGAGTCGATCTAGCCGTGACCGTCTGTCCCTTTCTACGCAAACTAGTCTCTCAGTTTTGAAGCTATCTGAATGAAACTTTGCAGTTAGTCTTTTATATACTACCCTCATATATATGTCGAAATGAGCCGGATTGGACGACTATATCATATAGCTGCCATAGGAAGAATCGGAAAATTTGTATAACAAGTATAACTTTTTTAGTTTTTAACAGATTTTTATTAAATTTAAGATTTAGCCTATCATATTATTCTACAAATTTGTGTAAGATTTTACTATATACTACTACTATAATATAGCTGCAATACAATCGATAGTTAGATATTGAGGAAAATGCAAAACTGTGAATGTAAAACTGTAAATATAATATCTAAAGGTGAATGAATTGAAAACAGGCATTACTTAATTTTTTTTTAAATAAATATAATTTCTATTTTACTACTTCCTAGTGATCAAAGTTCTATCTGCAATGGTATATAAACTTCGGCGTGACGAAGTTAGCCTCCTTTCTTGTTTTTTATGCTTTTCATGCTTTCTTATATGGTTCCTACATCCTGGTCGCTTAGCTTGTATTAAAGGACTTCCGCTCTCTTCTGAGATCGCTCAGTTCCTTTGTCCAATACAGTTGATACTGCTTGAATGAAACCTTGCATGTCTCTTGAAAGGCCTCCTTGTCGAGTGCCTCTGAAGGGGATTGTACCAGTATCTTTCTGTTCTTGAATTTTTAGTGTACAATTTTGGCCAATCTGTTTCATGGGGTCGGTGCCGATAAATCTTTGAAAACATAGCTCTGGTCCAAGAAGGAGTGTTGTATCGACACACTCTAGTTCTCAACCCTGAAATTGCCATGGTCAGATCTAACACTTTATCCCAATCTTGAACTACCTTTCTTACATATTGAAACGTTAAAAAAAAATACTACTATCAAGAAGAGTCTTGTCTTTATCATTTTCAAGCATCCCCAGAGCCGGTTCCTCGGGTTCCCGTCGCACCTGAGCAAATTGGTCAGCTTGCCTACTCAGGCGGGCTAGCTAGTCATCGGCCGAAGCGATCAATACTACGCTCCCATTCGCTACCACGAATTTGGCCACTGCTACATCCACAGTCCTGATATTGGAACAGAGAAAGTTACTATCGTGCTTCTTAATTACAACACATGCTCTTGACCTACCAACCGAGTTGCTGCACAGTAATCTGGTCGAAGGCGTGATAAAGCGTAGCGCATTTCGCACGCCTTATCATTGACCTCTTCCAGTATCTCGTCCGGCTCAGTTAGAAAGACATTAATCTTGGCTTACCGTGTACCGTACCAGACCTTGTTGTCGTTAGCCGTTCAGCAGCAAACTCGGCCAAGATTGCCCGGCAAAATTCACGAAGAATTTGATACACAGTGTTTCGGGCAACGCAACGATACTCATAGGATGATCCCGAGGTGTACAAGGTGAGAGCAATTCTCTCTTTCAAGAGTAATGGCATTTTGGCAGTTAGTATCCTAGTTGCTGATTTCCTGTTTACGTTTTGGATGAGCGACATCGTCGTCAATTTTTAAAAACTATCTATTAGGCAGCATTTTCCCATGTCCTCGCGATTGGCAGGTAGGCCGTAAATGAAATCGATACAAAAATCTTTTTACAAATGACTTACAAGTTTTATTTTTTTGTCTCGCCAAAAAAAATACATGTATTGTTTTTATGTTCTCGACCAAGCACACAGCTCTTTTATTGACTTGTAGATTTACAAAAATACATCCGGGTATGCGGACTCCCAAGTACCTCGAACCGAGGACAGGGACATTGGATTAATACTGGACATAGGCATACCTTATAGAGAGCACGTATACTCACAGAAAGGCACCGCAACCGAATCGGTTACGATGCGAGTAAATCTGCTTGGAATGCGTAACAATGGTGTAGGAGAAAATCCCCCACGTTCTCCATTAATGTCATATGCTTAGAAATAAAGCTATTCCTTTTTTTTTATCTGCATCTTTTTTTCAAGGTTAGATGAAATATATTAAAAAAAAAAAAATGTCTTAACGCGGGTTTATAGTTCAATGCGCTCTGTTTTAATACATTATCCATCAGTTCATCCCCGTACATTGACTACAGAACGGAAGACGCGGAAAACTTAAATTTGTATATAAAAACGTAAGATAAAATGAATACGAGTTTAGATGTAGTAATTCGCCAAGTTATCCGCCAAAAGCAAAACGGTGGGTACCCTGCTATCATCTTACAAACCCTCCAGAAATTTGAGAATTTTAGACATGTTTCCATAATAATTTAACAACGTAAAGAATGTAAACGAATACAATAATGATGAATTGTTTCTGCTTTTTTATTATTATTCATTTATGAGAAACATACATATATTTTATTCACATCCTCCATCTTCAAGTCCAGAATATTTGTTAGACGATTGCAAAACCTGAAATAAATATATATTGTTATTAAATTAATCATTTCGTTTAAAATACATGTATATAAATAATTTTATTTATGTACTCATATATGTGAGTGGAAAGGGTGCATCAGTCCAAGGCAAGATCAGCATAGCATTAGCTGATGTATATTCCTAAGCTGATTGAAACGCCGTCCTGTGCAAAGTTACCTGTGGCCTCTGTATAAGGTTCGCAGCTGAGGTGTTTATCCAGCTGTGTTCGAATGTTCCCTTCCCAGGGCCAGGCAACGGAAGTTGCCTTACCGTTTCTAAGGGGCGTAGCCATGGTTTCAATGTCCCAAATATGGGGAAGGTAAAATCCCACTCAGTTTCAG
The DNA here is from genome assembly GCF_035046125.1 of Drosophila serrata. Classification (NCBI taxonomy): domain Eukaryota; kingdom Metazoa; phylum Arthropoda; class Insecta; order Diptera; family Drosophilidae; genus Drosophila; species Drosophila serrata. The sequence goes on along the minus strand of NW_028256981.1, from coordinate 27,123 downwards.
AAATCCAAGGAAATAAGTTGCTGCTTTCGAATGGTGAGACTCTAACTCCGTCGAGTTTAGTGGGAAACAACCATCACTAAGCAATGAGTGGGGGAGGATAAACCCACCAACAGCAGGCGCAGATTATAAGGTCAGTTTCATACTGGCGAAAATATCGCAAAAAAAAGGAGGCAAAAAGCTGACCACCGATCCTTTTGAAATTTCAAACACTATTTCTGTTCATGTTTTGCGAGGTAACGCTGTCGCGTTTTTAAAAATTTTTGTTTTCATAATTTTTATTTTATCTTTTTTTTCACTTAGAAAAAATTCAAAAATTGGAATTTAAAAAAATCTACAGCGTTACCTAGGGTATTCTATAATCTAACGAATGCATTTTTTTATTTCCGATGATAGGGAACCGAGTTATAATTGGCACCGCAATTCAAATTTTTTTCGAGACACGTCCGAACAGGTGCTACCATTGCCATATTTATTTAGATCAAAAGTTCAAGGAATAAAAGTGGCAGAAAATCCAGACGATATAGTATGGTAGCCAGGACTAACTAGAGCCTACAACATCCATAGGTACCACAGGAGCATAAAAATCATGCTTCGTGGAAGCGCTGAATGTCATTCTAAACATAATCCCAATAGAATATTTTCATCACGATCACAGCAGCCCCAAGCGCGGCATGATTGAAGGCAAGCCTGGGCTGGAAGAACTACCACACCGGGCACAGTGATCCTGGACGAGATAAACAAGAAACACAGACTATATGAAATTGGGACTGTGACTTGGAAATGCATATTCAAAAATATACCGTACAAGGAAGGAATGAAGAAGAGGGAGTGTAACCGAGCCACTCTGCAACGACGGCTGGAGGTTAGGTAGGGGCCGGCATCTTTCTAGAAAACTGGGGAGTGGAAGAGTCCTTTCACCTGTCAAAGTTAGCGACAGCATTATAGGCGGAGGTTCTAGCAATATTGAAACAATTCGAACTCTAATTAAGTCGAGACCTCCGGAATTCCAGGTAAGAATATACTCTTATAGTCTAGCGGGCATCAAATCTCCCGAAACGGCGAGCACTACATATTCATTAGTGCTACAAATAGAAAAAGGCACTATTAAACATCTAGAAGATAACAGGGTATAAACAGTTTGGTAACGACATCCCATGAAATGAGAAAGCTGACGAGTTGGCCAGGAAACAGTCATAGAAAAGCTTTAACAAAACAGAAATTTTCAGACGGAAATTCACGACCATTTTAAACTTCTAGACAACAAGGAATGATGTTGAAGACGGAACACAGAAGATCGAAACTATGCTGATCAGAATGGGACACGAACGGCTGTTATTGACTTCAGACGAAATATATATTTCATAAATGATTAAATTCATTATACTTATAAGGAATGGAAAGTTAACTTACTGGTTCATGATTGGGTTTATTTTTCGGCAGTGGTTGGTCATCACGGTTATGTTTGTTGTCTTCATGAAATCTGTTCTGACCGTTTAGATCAACTTTTTCTTTCAAAGCTTCGGGCCTTAACAGAATAGAGCATAACAAAATATATTATTTATTATATAATATAACTGAGAGGTAACATAAACGTATTTTAATATTAAACAGAGGTATTTAGTTGCTATTAATTGTCTTATTCTACATAGCAACATATTTTTACATATTGAATGTATGGTGATTCCATTGACACAATTACATTATGTAAATTGGTTGTGAAAATATAAATAAATTAAAAAAAGAACACGTGTTAAAATGAGAAAAAACTAAAATTAGCAGAATTTCGTGACACTGGCCTGATTGGAAGACGAAGGGGGAGTTTTTGCGTATATATGCAATGCGATCGCTTGGGTGGGCCCGCAGTTGTGTAAAAAGTAACGTAAATTAAATTAGGAAGCTTTCGCTTGAGGTGAGAGCATTGTTAATCGCTGCGATCTTTTTCGGAGTACATCACAATTGGAAGCCTTTTTGTAGTGTCCCCTTGAATAGTGGTTAAGAATTTTGGACGATTTTATCGTGTGTTTGCCCTTCCAACGCGTAATACGTAAACAAGCTATTACCAAAACTTTTTTTTTATTGGACGTTGATGCACTACGGTCAGTACATTCAAGTGGCCCGTAAGACACCAGACACATGCCTGTTTGGGTTAGGTTTTAGTAGGCGCGATGGAAAATATAGGACAGGATACGAGGAAATTGACTACCGGCATGCTGCCAGGTTGTTAGCTTGCATGTTTACTAAGTGTGTTAGTATTAAAGATTTTAATTTGGGAAGGGTATCTACGTAAGAGATTAGTGTGTACAAATCATTATAATCTGCACATAATACTCTAGGTTCATGCAGTTCAAAGGACTTAACCAATAATTTATTTAATTTTTAGGTCATATTTTTTTTTTTTTAGATGTAGAACTTTCCGGCAATAGGTAACTCACTAGCTTTGAAAAAATTAAAAAAAAAAAAAGATTTTTTTTTGTTTTTACATAATTTTGATGCAAATATCCTTACGGTCATTTTAAGACATTGGGCTTAAAAATATCTCATTATTTGTTGATATTACAGCCATTAGAACTGAGCGCTGCCGGTATGCCTTAAGAGTACTTTCTTTATCTTCTTTTGCGTTTTTCTCAAAACTACATTTTTTAAAACGATGTACATGATTTCTCAAAAACTGCTGGACCGATTTTCTTTAAATTGTTTACACAGCTTCTCTATAACGTTCTCTATGGCATGACGTAGGATTTTATCGATATGATTTTTTTTTTTAAGTTATACATTTTTAAAACAAACATTTTCAAAGTGCTCCCATTTGCTTAATAATAATAATACTTATATAGTTTATAAAAAAAATTGTATTTTTGAATTTCAGATAACCAATGTGGTGTGCAGCATACCATTCTCAAAAAGAAATTTTTTTTTTGACTTGCTTTATCTCCGCCATTTAATAATATTTATTTTTCTTTCAATAAGTATTTTTTAGTTTAACATATGTAATATGATGTACTAATAAATAAAAAGTTGTATTCTTAACAACTTTGTCAAAATGAATTTTTAAAAAACCCTCAAATTTTCAGGCGTTCAAGGTGGTCTACCCCCTTAATTTGTTGCAAAACAGAACAGAAAATAATTTATTTCGGAGAAAGGCTAAATTTAATTTAATACATTAAATAATACAAATAATACGACAATAATTGAAATAACAAATAATACAATAATGGAAAAAACTTAAACTTAAATCTACAGAGTCCGTTTCAAAAGTAATTTGTTTGCTGTGTACTTCTTTAATGTCCACCTTGATTTAAATACATATAACTTGGTCTAATGTGCCACGATCGATGCAAAGCGCCTACACAATATTTTTAAAATAAAAAAACCAAATAAAACAAAAAATGGCGTCTATGAATGAAAATGGATACAAAACGCCAAGCTTCAGAACTCCCGGGAGAGGATAAACCCCATAAACAGTCAACGATGGACGAGAAGAATATGCTGAGGCAGAGATTAGTCGCGGCATCTCATATAATATCGGAGACCGACGAAGAAGAGTCCCAATCCGAGGGGAGAGCAAGTAGGACTCCCCCCAAACCACTCAGGTGGTGCTGAGATGGCGAGAATCTTGCTTAATGTCGCCGTGTCCTTTATGCCTTCCAGTGACTCGCAGTAGCTTAGTCCCGGCAAGATAGCCAAGAACGAGCCTGAAGGCAAGACCGACCCTAGAAACACCGAAGACAAAGCCAAATTTCTTGCGTAGATCGCGGAGTAAGAGGCCTTCAAAACGGCGAACTCATCGGCGACCCAGAGCTCGCAAGTGGTTACCGAAAAGGAAAACCGACCACGGTCACCTGTCTGAAGGCCCTAAACCCGGACGTCCATACAGAGGACTAGACGGAGTGCGTTACGGCATTAGGAAGGCCAAGATAAAGGTCTTCCTATCCGAGCCGGACGAGCTACTGGAGGAGGTCGATGACACCAACAAACGTTGGATGATATTGTCATCGACGATAAGTCCCATGATGGTACCCTAACAAACATTAATGTCGAAAATCGTGCTGATAAACCTAAAGCGCAGCTCACACGCCTCAGCAGATCTCACGTTCTTTCCAAGGGAGAGGGATATCGACATCATTATGGTACAGGAGCCTTAGACCAAGGACGGGCCCGGTCCCAGGCGGCATAATACCGGCAATGCTACAATCAGCCAAGAAAAGCGTCTGTAGATGGCTAAAAGCCATTTACGAAGCTTGTATACAACTGACGCACATCCCGCTCTTGTGGAGGGAAACGAAAGTCATCTTCATACCGAAACCAGGCAGATGGGGGCACATCCTAGAATACAGACCGATAAGTCTCACCACCTTTGTCCTGAACGTCCACATCCGGGAGAGACTAAAGGGACATCGATTTTCGGATGCGCAGCACGTAAAGGCAAGTTGTACATTATGTCGAGAAGACATTACAACACAAGCAATACACGATGGCCACCTTACTAGACATCAAAGGCGCTTTCAACTTCGACTTTCCGACTCCATTCTGTGCTCACTCAACTTGTTAGGTATTGAGAGAGGCATAAGAGGGTGGATCGGGGTTATGAGGGGAACGATCACGGCCAAACTGAGTGGCACTCACCTCAAGGGGACTGTTAAGAGAAGCACACCTCATGGCGGGGCTTTATCCCCCCTACTCTGGCTTATAAATATGAACGCCATATTGGTAGAATTCAATATGGGTGGCGTTAAAGCAGTGGCATAAGCAGACGATGTGGTACTGCTAGTATCAGGACCCTATCCTGACGTTAAGCATATGGGCAAAAACCTGCGGACTAGGTATTAGCCCTAATAAAACAGAACTTCACAAGAAGAACCAAGATACCATCATTCAACATGCCCAGCGCAAATGGCATGGAGCTTAAACTAGCGGAGCAGGAAAAGTATCTAGGAGTGGTACAGGACAAAAAGCTCTCATGGACGAAAAACTTTCCGGTAGGAGTTAGAAAGGCAAGCAGTGCTTTCTACTCCTGCAGGAAAATGGAGACAAAGTGGTACGTGGCAGTGGTACGGCCAATCCCAACAGACAGGGCCCTACAACAATATATCGAAGCTGACACGGATACAACGAGCAGGGAGTGCGGAGGCCGTGGGAGCAATGCGCTCATGACCCGCGGCTGCCGTCAATGCTATCCTGAATATAGTGCCGATAGAACTGTTCGTAAAGGATATTGCAGCACAGAGCTCAGTAAGACTGAAGGCAAGCAATTGCTAAAAGGAATACGGCGCCGGGCACGGCAAGATACTTGAAAGCATCCGAATAAAGATTAATAAAACAAACGATAAAAATGACTACATGACCGAGGAGTTCAGCTTCGGGAACGCATTCTCGACCTCAAATCCAACAAGGGAAGACTGGAGCAGCGACAAAGTGGTAGTAGAGAACGAGGTATCCCTCTACACCAATGGCTCCAAGATGGGCTGCGGCGGACTGGGATCTATGCTGAGAATTGGGGAATTGAAAAGGGATTCAATCTCTCGGACCCAGCGACGGCCTTTAAGGCTGAGTTGCTAGCCATAAGGGAAGCAGCTGAACTCTCCTTAGGGCGGGAGCTCGAGGACACCAAAGTACGGATCTACTCGGATAGCCAAGCGGCTATCAAATCCCTAGCCGCCGTGAAAACAAACTCGCGGCTAGTGGCAGAATGCGAGAAGGCCCTTAATAAACTTGCTGATAAAAATTAAGTACAAGTAACCTTGGTACCGGGAAACAACGAGATCCCGGGAAACGAAAAGGCAGACGTGTAGGTTCGGCAGAGCAAAGTACAGACTTCGAATAACCGATCTCCCTAAACGCGATCCAGACAAGGATCCATGACCACTTCAAGCTAAGAACAAAGAATGGCTTAGTAAGAGCGAGCACAGGTCAAAAAATGTTGGCCGAGGTACGACAAAAAACGAACCAGTGAACTGCTATCCAACAGCAAACGGGATATCAGCAGGCTCACGATAGTCATCACAGCACATTGGGCGATCGGACCGCATGCAATGAAGATGGGACTGCCAAATAATACAATCTATAGGAGATGCAAGCAAACTACAAAGAGACACCGAAACATCTGCTCTGCTTCTGCCTAGCGCTAAATAGCACCAGACTTTGCCACTTTGGTGCCTACAAGATGGAGTCACTGGGAAGCATAGGAAAGCTGAAAGTATCGGCAATCCTAGGCTTCCTTACTAACTCATGATGGTACTGATAGTGATCGGGACCACAAATAGCAAACAGAGGGAGTGGAACAAAAAGGAGCTTAGCTCTAATTCGAGGTTCTAGTCTTGGGCCTCACCACTGAAACCTAACCTAACCTAACAAAATAATTGTAGCCAAGACGGAGGAAATATTTAAAGAACAACAATATTGACTGAAGTGAAAGATGATATAAAAAAAATTAAATGTTCTTTAAAATTACTTATTTTTCAAGATAATTGCATTAAGAAATGTTGAGATTGATCAAAATTCAGAACGATCAAAATATTTAAATGCATGGTCGCTTAAACGCTGTTTTGTCATTTTGATGAAGAAATTAAAAAAAAAAAACATATCTGCGACTAAAACAATAAACTTAAATAAATAACAAATTAATATTATACTCTAACTTTTGTTTATTAATTTGACTAAAATCATTCAGAGCGATTACCTAAAAACGATTTCAGCAAGATCAAGTGCAAAATTTACATCAAATTTAATTTAAAAAAAACCTCCATTTAAAAAAAACTAACAAGCTTTAAGTCATCAGTGCAAGAAATTTTAAAATTAGTTTTACTAAAACATTTCCTCTAGATTCGCAGAAATTGGCGGGTGAACTGATCGACTTCAAAAATCGCTTCCGTTTCGCGCCTGTGCGAAACATTTAATTGCTAAATTACTTTAAATTTAAAACTTTCGAAGTCAATCCTTGCACCATGAAAAAGTTAATAAATAGCTATATTTTGGGCCTTTCAGCACAATAAAAAACTGTAAATATTGTATGTATCGGTATTTAATAAAAGTTGGCGTTAAATTGTAATTTTTCAACAAAGATATGAACACAATATATTATATGGGACCGAGCGGTAGGCCACATCAGCCAATGCTCATTATCCTAAGTTAGCCATTAGTTTACAACCAACCGCTAGCTTTATATAAATAAATAAATATGGGATATTTATTTTATACGATTTTAAACAGATTGGAGTTTCTTTAAAATACAAATATTATTTGAGTATAATAGATCGATTATGGATAATCCAACAACAAATCCTTGTAAGCCATAGTTATCTTCCCATCTTGTTTATTTAATTTTTATTTTTGCCTACCTTAATTTTCCATGTTGGTAATTTTTCCAGAGGTCTTAGACATAATTCAATTCAATAATTCAAAATGAACCACAGCGATTATAAGGTAGGGAAATGGAGGGTCTCGATACAACACTTTTTTTCAGACCATAGGAATGTGTTCTTTGAAATCTCGATGCCGACACAAGGGACAGCACCAAAACTCAACCCCCGCAACAATAACTTACGTAATCGGAGAATACACACCCACAATGATGAAGCAAAGAGCTAATAAGCGAACTGAGAAAAAATGTTTGGAAGGCCTTTAATACTACGTACAAGGACCGACAGAAGGAATACAAGTACAAAAATCAGGGTCTGGGCAAAATTATACCAGCAATGCTACAGACAACAAAACATGCATGTTTAGGTTACAAACTAACTTCCAAACATGTATATACCACACATACCATTTGCGTGAAAAGAAACAAGAGTAGTTGTCATACCCAAGATTACAGGCCGCTTAGTCTGCACGCGGATACTAAATATACTACTGGGTCGGAGCAATGCTAACGATAGCTGAACAAATTACAAGGGTGCTCACTAAACACAAATCATGGGCCAAAGCCTGCGGATTGGGCATTAACTCAGATATAATGGAGCTTATGCTCTTCACAAGAAGAAGAACAAAGATCTCCAAATAGAAAAATTCTCAGAAGGTATAGAACTACAACTATCGCAAGAAGCAAAGTATTTGAGAGTGGTACTAGATGCGAAGCTGTCATGTAAAAAAAACAACAACGAAAGAGTCAATAAATCAAACATATTCTTCAACTCCTGTAGGAAGATGTCTGAAAAAACTGGGGCATCCAACTAAAGACAATACATGGCTCGGCTCTACAAAGTAGTAGCACTAGTATGGTGGTTGGCATTGACTAAGGCATAGAATACCAATAAACTTACAAAGATTCAGAAATCGGCTTGCGGATGTGCCACTGGTGCACTAAGATTATGGTCCGGGGTAGCATTGAATGTCATTCTATATATAATCCCAATAGAACATTTCATCAGCAACACTGACTGTATGACACCCGATTGCGATTCGGCAATACATATACCACGATGCACCCAACAAGTCAAGAATGGAGAAGAGAGAGTGCACCCAAGCCAGATGACTTTACACCAAAGGCTCGAGGATGAGCTGCGGGGTGTGGGCCGAAATCTTTCGTCAGAACTGGAGAGTCCTTCCACTTTTCCAGGTGGAGGTTCTGCCAATACTGAAACATGTTGAACTCTCATCAAATCGACACCTTCGAAATACCAAGGTTCTCTTATAGCCTTGCGGACATCAAATATATCGCAACGGTAAGCACTACATCAACACTAGCGGCCAACTGCAAAGAGGCCCTAAATGGACCAGCAGAGGAAAACAGGTCTCGGATAGCTTGGGTAATCGGACGACATCCCATGAAACGAGAAAGCTGAAGCTGGCAAGGAGAGGGTGAAAGGAAAGGAAAATACAGACACTCTTGACTCTCTGAACTCAGTACAGACGGAAATTTACGATCATTTCAAATACTATCCCGCAAGGAGTAGTCAAGAAACTATGCTGGCCAAATTAAAAAAAGAGACGGACTGCCGAGCTGATCGCCAAAAAGTAAGAAAACCATCAGAAGATAACGGTAGCCACTGGCCAATAGGCAAGCACGCCTACAAGTTGGGCCTTTCTTACAATCCACACTGTAGAAGTGTCATTGCTGGATTTGTTTATTTGAATTCGTTTTGCCCGCAGGCTATAAACGCAAAGAACAAAAATGAGAAGCTTATAATCAAGATGATAAAGGCCTATTCAATGCATATTTTCGAAGCAGATGTCACTGAAAGTTGATCGACCTAAAGTTGGTGTATTTTACATCTCAAATGATATAAATTCCGCACGTCGTGCTTTCAGTTACCCACATAAATTTTCACAGCAGAAATGGACGATGATGAGCTTCAAGATAAAAGTGTTAAAAATAATAATTGTAAAAAAAAAATACAGTGAACCAAAATAGAAAAACTTCGAATTTTTGTAATAACGCTTCACTGTATTATTTTGATATTATCATGTTTTTAATTTTCGGGGGAAAGAAATATTCCGATAGACCGATAGGCTGACCATTTTCCTTTAAATATATTAATATCCTTGCAGGGTATTAAATTTTCAGTCTCTTTCTTGCCGCCGAACGAGATAGAAAGCCAAAATAAAAAGGAAGATTGAGGCGTGGAAGAGGTTAAATTTAGAGGTCAATTTTAGAAATGGCAAGGGTCCAAAATCTCAATTTCATCACATGCTGAAATCAACATCCGGCCGTGAAGAACGGCAACAACAACGGTGCGAAGTGCTTTAACTGCTGGCAGCTAGAGTTTCTCAAAAGTAGTGCCTGATTTTGATGGAGTATCAATTCCAATAAAGCACTGATTGAACTGTTACAATCATCAACAACTGCGTTTCGTGTTTAATCGATATTGGTGCTTATGCGATTCAAGAATACAAAAATAATCCATTGCAGAAAAGTTAATCGTACGGCCTTGAAAATATCGGCCAGCTAAGGTATAAAAATGGAGAACCAAATTTATTTCTTTCACGAATAATTAACGGCAAATTCTAGCTAAAAGAGATTTTGGAAATGTGAAGGATTTCTGGGTTTGTTCTGCTAACTTGATATCAACTTATAAGGGCAACTTTGTGTTTAAAAAAATTTATATAAAAAAATTGAGAGACAAATTTAGTTCTTTCACAAATAAATACAAGAGAATTATGAGCAAACAAATTTATGGAAATATAAAAGTTTTCAGGAGTTGTCCTGATAACTTGATATAAACATAGGACATCAAAAAATTACGGTAAGAAATTGAACGGCAGTTTTTTCTTCCACGAAAATTTAACGGAAAATTATGGAAAATTTGATTGTCTTTCTTTGTTATGAATTCCTAAATGCTGAGCCGGCATGTCTGCATGCGCGGCCGATCCTTCGGTTACCATGTAAGCATAACACTCTATCTCTCTTGCGCGGCCGCTGCGCGCGCCGCCTGCTCGGGCAGCTATGTGAATTGTAAGCCAAGCCAATAGATTCTTAAGTCAAGCAGGGCATTCATGAAATGAGCCCGGACTAGAATGGATCAATAAATAGCCACTAGTGCACTAACAAATAAATTAAACTTTTTTTTGAACTTATTACACAACGTTTCACATTAACCATTTAGGTTCGTTGGACTTGACGTCGAAAAATTATAAGTATATTTTCTCTAAATACAGCTGAATATTCCCAACGAAGTAGAAAAACGCCTAATAAGGTTTTGGAATCATCGATTTTATTTTGGTAGTCCTCAAAGAATGATCAGCGATAAAGGAGCTGCCTTTACACCACATTCATTTAGTGAATTTTGCAGTAACAACAAGCTGAGCAAATCGGGATTTCAGCAGATGTACCAAGGGGCAATGGCTAAAACGAACGGGTCAACAAAGTTATTAATTCCATACTCTTGCTGACTTTAGCAACGGAACCAGCAAAATGGTATAAGTACAAGTGCGGCACACTATAAACACAAATGTCTTCGCATCGATTAGTTATACGCATTTCGAAGTAATGTTTTGCTAAAGAAAGAGAAATAACGCCAATCCTGAGCTCTTGAAGGTCCTACAAGATGAGATGCTGTTAAACCTATAAGACGAACGCATATGAACTTGGCAAGAAACTAGGCTCCATATAGGAAAAGCTTAAGACACCTTTAAGAAAAAATTTTATAAAAAAAAGAAAGGGACATCATGGTTTCCAGTTAGGTTATCTAGTAGCTATTAAAGGAACGCAGTTCATCGCCACATGGCCACTTATACATCGAAAACAGCCGATACGATTTTAAGGGGGCAGCAGAATTTGAGGGTCCACTACAAACATCAACAAGAGCTGATTTTATGATTACTACAAAGAAAATGACGAGGTAAGTGCAGAGGAGGATGATGCATCTAGAACAGCAGGACGGCCGAAAGAAGGGTGGTGTTATGGGCACCAGATGGCAGAATAGGCGAATAGAGTGGTGTCTTAAAGAGTCGGTCGAGAAGGTTCAGCACTAAGAAGTATAAACCGTCAAAATAAAGTTAAAAAGTAAAAAATTCAGTCGAACAGTTTTTGCCTATTATAATCAATTCTTTAACCTATAAGCTTATTTAATAAAACAGAGTTAATATCAAATTATCTTACATACATATACTTTTTTACATCTAATGCTTTTTGAGTAAGCGCTATAAGTTTATTAAGCTTTGATTTGTTAAAAATAAATGTCATATACAAATATAGATTTATTTTTTAAATTTCTGGTCTTCTAAAGCCAAATGTCATATAATTTCCGATGCAGAATTAAAATTCGAATTAATTACACACATATTTAATTTCTTTTTTGGCTAAGTTATATATAAAAAGTTAATGAAAGGAAGGTGAAAGATTATAAAAGCGCGATGAATATTGGGGAGTTCGAAAATCATAAAAGTTTTATTTTTGTCCAAAGCTTCGGTTGAATAGTACTGTACATTTACCTGTCGCTTTGGGTCTGAGACTCCTTCCATTTACTATTGGTAACTCGTTCTTCACGATGCTCATCTGAAAAGAAAAGTTTATATCATTAGTGGCGACAGTTTTTTTAATGCCCTTGATCGGAACATTTTTAGAAGAAAATGATACCCTTTTTCAGTTTCCAGGAGATTTTTATTTGCATTAAGATAAAGTCATTTTGTATTATTCCAGATTTTTAGACCTTTATTTTATGAACACCGGACTACTATATCAAATAAGACATATCAAAAATCGAATAATAATATTAAAAAAATAAAACCTTGGCGTTTTTCAAATTATTTTTATTTTCTTCTTGTTATCTCTTCCTTAAAATTTTAGAAATTCGGGTTAATTTTCAGAAAATTAGGAGACTATCATAACAAGCACTCCGATTTAATTTTAATAAATTTGTTTGCATAAATAAATCCGTATTTAGTATAATAGCAAATTTTGACCTCTAAACTATAAAATTTATTTTTTTTAAGTATTATTTTCACTAGGTAATTTAAGGCCCTGTTTTAGCATTATTTAATAAATGTTACTTTCTTTTTAATTTTTCCAATATTATTTAGTAAAATTGTCTACCACGCTTTTTTAACTGCTTCAATTAAAGCCCCAAAGTCTCTAAATTGTCTTCCCCCTTCGTATACTTTCGTCGACAAAAGTTTCAAAATGTTCTCCATAATGTTTATGTTAGGGGAGTAAGGCGGCCATTTGACATTTTGGTCTTTAATCCACTGCTTTACAATCCGAGCGGTATAGATCGGAGCATTGTCGTGTTGGTAAGTTCATGGAATTCTACCATACGTCTCAGAAAACTGGGGCACACCCTTTTCGAGCACACTATTGTACATATGGCTTACCATAACATTACTCCACCTGCACAGGCGTGACGACGACTTTGAAAACACTCTTCCCTTCGAAATATCGTGGAAATAGTAATTATATCCATCCGGTCCATCAAGGTTGAACATCTCTTCGTCAGAGAAGACCACGGGTTTCTACTACTTGTTCCACGACATGTGTTGTCGGGCAAGTCGAAGTCGTGCTTCCTAACAAGCATCATTTTCATTCTCTTCAAGTTTTTGGCGCTTAGAATAACTCGTTTTATCGTGGCCACACTTACAATTACTCCGTATTCTCTCTTAATTTTACGAGCAGAAAGGTGGGAATTTGAGACAGTTCGGAAGATAAGTCGTGGTTCCGATGCCTTTGTTAAAATTTTTTTTTCTTTTATCCATATATTTTACATAGTCTGCTTTATTACGAAGAAAATTACTTGCAACGTTTTGACATCGACCGATTTTCTTAGCTATCTCATGGTGTTCAATAAAAATTGATAGATACCTCATATTTCATAGTTCATAATTCTGACGTGAGTGAGGAGTCAACCGCTATGAGGACTCCACTCCCACGCCGGATAGACCGACCATACTGTGCACAGAGCTGGAAAAACATCGGAGCTCAGAATATCCGGCTGTAACACAATAATCTGAGAAGCAAACGAAAGACTATCAGAATACAATTTAGGAAGCTTACTACGTAAGCCTCTTGCATTATGATAGGAAATGGTTAGATAGTTAGTTGGTTCTTTGAGGCGGAGTTAGACGTTAAGGCGCAGTGGTCTGATCGGCCTTAGGAAGAGTTATTCCTTCAGACTGCTTTTTCTTCTTCTTAGCTTCGAAATCCTTGACAGCAATATACTCTGGCCAAATATTTTAAGGCAAATAGCTTCAAGGAGTTCATAAGGGACATTTATTTTGAAAGACATGTCCCTAGCATAAAAAAATTTGATTTTTTTTACCTTTATTTTTAATTGGTCTGCTCTGGTTTTACCTTGTATAAAGGCGAGAACATCTTCCGATGTTTGGGACTTTGAGGGGTCAATATTTGCGACGGTCCGGGCACTCCCGCTGCACATTCGGGTACCGAATCTTCTATAGCGATCGATCTCAGCACTCTTGGAATTAATGCTGAGGTCGAGGGCTGCGCCGAGGGAGGCTGCTGCTGAGAGCCCGTTGCAGGTAGTTGGGGTCCGTCTATATACTGCCCACCAATATCAGCTTTTTTTGCGCCTAGGAGTCTGATTTAATAGCGTAAGGTTATTAAATTGGGTATCCAACGCCAAGAACATTTCAAGAGTTTTGCGATAACATCTTGGAATAAGAAGTCTGTCCCTCAGCGTGAACGTTTATTCTTCACGAGCTTAACTTGCCTCTCTTCTATTCCTCTCTCTTTTCCTCTCCCGCGAAACCGGGCCACTCGAGGGTTATACCTTAATCACAAGGGTATGGCATCACCGATTCGCTAAAAATTTTCAACGCACTTAAGAGAGAACCAACAATTTGTTTTCAAAGAATTTTGTTTTCAAAGGAAAAATAAACCTGCCTCGATAGCCGCCGAATAAGCCAGCGATTTATATATCAAATTTAATGAATATATGTTGAAAACTGAAAAAGTTATAATTTTTATTTGTATTAATTTCTCGATCGTTCCTTCGTTTCGTGATATAGTAGTTCGATTTTCAAAAATTTTTTAAACCAGTTTTACAAATAATACAAAAAGGAAATTTGTTAAAATCTTGTTGGAAAATGAAAAGTTATAATTTTTATCGACTAATTTTCCGATCGTTCGTATGGCATCTATATATCTATATGATATAATCATCTAATTTGGCCCATTGCGACTTATATACGAGTGATGAATATAGAAGACTAACTGCTAAGTTTCATTCAATTTTAAAACTGAGAGCATATTTTGCGTAGAAACAGACACACCTACAGACGGACATGGCTAGATCGACTCTGCTGTGGATGCTTCGTTGGAAACTTCTGACTGAACTTATAATAGCCTGCAAGGGTATAATAATTAACACGATTTTTTTAGTTATTATTATGTATAATATGCTTATAATTGCGGTAGACTAATGTAGATATCTTGCTATTTTTTTTACTCAGAAGCGAGCGACTGATCTTCGATGCCGCTCCGCTCTTGGCTTTTCTGTCTACAGTTAACCGTAATCGCAAGCAATGCAAAGAAAATTACACATATGCGAGAGATCCCCATATCTAAAAATTGTTACCGGTATCTTACCACTATAAGTACAACTTTTATTATATGCTTATCAGCCATGGTGCATATTTATTTTAAATTTTTCTTAAAATAAAACAAAGCACAACTGCTGTGGATATAGTGCATGGATTTCTAATGAATACCCTAAAGGTCCACAATCCTAAAATATCTCATTATTTGTTGATACTGAAGTCATTAGAAGTTACCTTAGAATACTTTTTATCTTCTTTTGTGTTTTTTGGTGTACATGATTTCTCAAAAAATGCTCGACCAATTCTCTTCAAAATTTTTACACAACTTCTCTATAACATTCTTTATGGAATGACATAGGACTTTTTCGATACGATTTTTATACGATTACTGGGCACGGCAAGATTCTTGTAAGCAACCGTAAAATTACAAACGAAAAGACTGACTACATGATCGCGGTGTTGAGCTTCGGGAACGCATTCTCGACCACATATCCAACAAGGGAAGACTGGAGCAAGGACAAAATGGCAGTAGAGAACGAGGTTTTCCTCTACACCAATGGCTCCAAGATGAGCTGCGGCGGACTGGGATCTAAGCTGAGAATTGGGGGATTGAAAAGGCATTCAATCTCTCGAACCCAGCGACGGTCTTTCAGGCTGAGTTACTAGCCATAAGGGAAGCAGTCGAACTTTCCTTAAGGCAGGACCTCAGGGGCAACAGAGTTCGAATCTACTTGGATAGCCATGCGGCTGTCAATTCCCTAGCCGCCGTGAAAACAAACTCGCGGCTAGTGGCAGAATGCGAGAAGGCCCTTAATAAACTTGCTGATAAAAATTAAGTACAAGTAACCTTGGTACCGGGAAACAACGAGATTCCGGGAAACGAAAAGGCAGACGAACTAACCCGTGTAGGTTCGGCAGGGCAAAGTACAGACTTCGAATAACCGATCTCCCTAAACGCGATCCAGACAAGGATCCATGACCACTTCAAGCAAAGAACAAAGAATGGCTTAGTAAGAGCGAGCACAGGTCAAAAAATGTTGGCCGAGGTGCGACAAAAAACGAACCGGTGAACAGCAAACACAGCAGGATCACGGCAGTCACCACGGGACATTGGGCGATCGGATCGCACGCAATGAAGATGGGACTGCCACACAATACAATATGTAGAAACTGCAAGCAAACTACATACCAAGAAACACCGGAACATCTGAAAGTTTCGGCAATCCTAGATTTCCTTACTGACTCTGGTTGGTACTGATAGTGATCAGGACCACCTCTAATTGGAGGCCCTAGTATCTAATGCACGACACAGGATGTTTTCAATATATTTATACCCTTGCAGGGTATTATAATTTCAGTCAGAAGTTTGCAACGCTGTGAAGGAGGCACCTCCGACTATATAAAGTATATATATTCTTGATCAGGATCAACAGCCGAGTCGATCTAGCCATGTCCGTCTGTCCTTCTGTCCGTCTGTTCGTTTCTACGCAAACTAGTCTCTCAGTTTTGAAGCTATCTGAATGAAACTTTGCAGTTAGCCTTCTATATACTCTCACTCGTATATATGTCGGAACGTGCCGGATCGGACGACTATATCATATAGCTGCCATTGGAATGATCGGATAATTTTTACAAAAAAACTATAACAATTTCAGTTTTCAACAGAATTTGATCAAATTTGAGATATAGCCATTTTGCTATACTCTACAATTTTGTATAAAATTTTATGAAAATCGGACAACTATATCATATAGCTCCCAAAAACGATCGAGAAATTAAGACAATTAAAAATTATAATATTTTCTGTTTTCAACAGATTTTCATCAAATTTGAGGTATAGACATTTTATATCAGTCTTAAATTTTGTGTCAAATTTTATGAAAATCGGACGACTATATCATATAGGTGCTATAAAAACGATCGTTAGATGTGGTTAAAAATGCACACCAGTGACTGTAAAACTGCAAATATAATATGTAAAGGTGAATGAAATGAAAGCAGGTATTACTTCATTGTTTTTTAACACAAATAAATATAATTTATATTGTTGGGATTCCAAGTCATAGAAGTTCTATCTGCAAGGGTATATATCACACCGCTCAATAAGTTCCCGGCCTAACAAGGAAAAACACTTTTTTTTTTGAAAATTTTGTTATTTTCATCAATTTAGTTTCCATCTACGACTATACACTTAGTCCAGCGCTTCTCCAACCTTTCTATGCCATTTTTGTAGAAAGATGAACTTTTACCCTCAAAATAGGTCTCAGTATCGACAATCACCTCCTCATTTGATCGATATCTCTTGCCTTGGAGGTCCTTTTTGAGATCTGAAAAAAGCCAGTAGTCACTGGGGGCCATATCTGGAGAATAAGGTGGGTGCGGCAGAAGTTCGAACCTCAATTCACTTAATTTCACCATTGTTGCCATAGACTTGTGGCATGGTGCATTACCCTGGTGAAACAGTGGTTTCTTCTTGGCCATACGTGGACGTTTTTCCTTGATAACGCGATCCAATCGATCCAGCAGTTTTATATAATATTCGCTGTTTATTGTTTTACCTTTTTCCGGTAGTCTATAAATAAAATCCCATGTGCATCCCAAAATACAGAAGCCATAACCTTACCCGCCGATATTTGTGTTTTGGGACGCTTCGGACGGCTTTCACCGGCTACCACCCACTCAGAAGACTGACGAATGGATTCTGGAGTATAGTGGTGTATCTAGGTTTCATCCATGGTTACGTAACGGCGAAAAAAATCGGTCCTATTGCGCTTCAACATGCTTAAACACGTCTCGGAAGCATCAAAGCGTTGTTGCTTTTGGTCCGGTGTTAGCAATCGCGGCACCCACTTCGAGCAGAGCTTTCTCATGTCCAAATGTTCATGTAATATCGTAAACACACTGGCTTCCGATATCTTTGAGGCATCAGCTATCTCCTTTAATTTCAATTTGCGATCGGCCAATACCATTTTTCGGATTTTTGCCACATTTTCTGGCGTAACTGCTGTTTTTGGGCGACCACTGCGTTCAGCGTCTTTGGTGTCCACCCGACCACGTTTAAATTCATTGTACCAATCTTTGATGGTTGATTTTCTCGGAGAAGAAACTGGGTAATGTTTATCAAGCCAAATTTTTGCTTCTACTGTATTTTTTCCTATAAAAAAACAGTGCTTAATCAGGAGACGAAACTCCTTTTTTTCCATGTTGTAGAAAAACCCAAAGGTTGTATTACTTAAAAATTTGTAACTTAAAAGCACGTGGTCACAGAGTTGTATAATTTTTACACAGAGCTTATGATAATCGACACTTTCGATAAAAAATATCTATATTTGCTTACTACTGCTCCTTATATGTCGGGCCGCGAACTTATTGAGCGATGTGATAAACTTCGGCGTGCCGAAGTTAGCTTCCTTTCTTGTTATTTTTAAAAGGTATAAATTTTTAAACCAAAATTTCGTCTAAAAATTTTTTTCTAAAAACGGCTACGTGGGTATACTTACAGCTGTGTTCATTGAAATAGCAGTGCGACAGGAGATCAACTATAAATCGGGGTTTCTTTATATTCGTCATGTTTAGTTGATTTTTTGCACATTGTTTTTGTAAAATGGAACACTGTTATAAAAAAACAAGCAAAAGTTCCGTTCGATTTGCTATGCTTATGTTTTATTTTGTTATTTTTCACATAAACCAATAGTTTTGGCTGTTCACTGAAATAGAATTTTTTGATTTTGTTCGGCATAAAGTGTCGAAATTTTTGTATTATTTTTAAAAGCGATTTTAAGATCGTTATTTATTTCATACGTAATTAAAAAAAAGTAATCAAAAAAAAAATAATTTTTGTGGGTAGAGGACCTCGCCGTTTCAAGAGAGAAAGGGCAGAGGTTATTCGGGTTAAAAAGTAAGGCAAATCGCATAAAGAAATTCCAAGAATTTAAAAATGTTCTACCCATATTGTTTCTAATGCCATAATAGATGAATTGCAGCCCGAAAAACAAGGGAAGTTTTGCAAAACTACAATTACAGAGGTTCGACGCATAGTACGCTTCAGCAAAGCTTATCCTTTTGAGTCCTGTAGGGATATAAAAGGGGATAATGGCTTAGGGATCAAATATGTGACCATATGAAGACCACTTTTTAAGAAAAATTTGAATGGGCGAAGTCCACAGAAGAAGGTGTAATTACTTGGTTAAAGGCATAGCAAAACCATGTTGGAGTTCGCCAAAAGCCAATTGAACAGGCCACTATCCAAATGGTGTAATATCCTTTGGAAAGATAGTCCAAACTGGTTATATTTGGTAAAAAACTATTAAGACAATATGTCCGTCGACCTCCAAATACAGAGGATCGGCCCAGCCAGGCGCTGAAGACTATTGGCCCTAAAATCATGGTATGGGCCTGCTTTTTATACAATGTTGTAGGTCCAATACATATGATCGATGGCATCATGGACCAACATGCATATGTACAAATATTAGAAACAGTCCTGCAGTCGTATTCTAAAGAAGAGTTGCCATTAATTTGGACATTTTAGCAGGATAATGATCCTAAACACTCCAGCAAGGTGGTCAAGTACCCGGTGTTAAATACTTATCGAAGAAGTCCCCGACTTCTAAGACGTCGCTTCGGCAATCTGTGGAGCACGCATGGTGCCAGATTCCCCTCAAGACTTGGAGGACTCCATGCCACGTAGGTGTAAGGGTGTAATAGCTAATAAAGGCTTTTCAACAAGATATTAGATCATATCCTAAATTTATATTAGTAGAATTTGGTTATTCATACGATATTTTGATATTTATAACATTTATTTTTAGTTTTTTTACTTTGACTGCTATTTCAATGAACAGCAGAATTTATACTTTTTTGTTTGTTTTTAGCTATATCTTCCAAAATGTTTTAGTTACGCAAACTAAATTAGTATTATATTATTAATAATTAAATACACTTAGCCTTTATAAAAAAACTTCTTATTAAAGTAGTGTTTGTAACGGTATTTTCAAATCCTAAACGTACAGGTCGTAAGCACTGCTATTTCAGTGAACACAGCTGTATATTGCTTATAAAAAAAATTTTGTTTTTGGGTTTCAGATAAAAAATGTGCTGTGCAGCATGTACACCATACGACCATTCCCGAAAAAAGTGCCTTTTTCGATTGGCTTTATCTCCGCCATTTGCAAATTTTTTTCTTCCAAAAAGTACTTTTTTAGTTCAACATATGTACTTTCATATTACAATCAATAAAAAGGTGTATTATTAATTTTTTTCAAAATGCATTTTTTAAAAACTCCAATTTTCATGCGTTGAGGGTGGTCTAACTCCTTAAACTTAAGCTAGAAACACACGATGCAAACAATTTGCAGCAAGTTGAAAATAATTTGCAGCAGAAATTTGCACTAATGTTTACATCTATGCAAATATTGGAAGAAAATTTCTTGCTCCAATAAATGTTTGTTTTGCACGCAAACGTTTGCATGGCTATTTCGACTGACGCAACCAAGATAGCAGTAAAAAAATGTATACGACAAGCAACAAATATTGCTGCAATAAAACTCGTTTTTATACGCGCAAATTTGATTGGAGCAAACAACTTGCTGCAAATTGTTTGCATCGTGTGTTTCTAGCTTTAGAACATTACCACAAAGTTTGATCAAAGACATGCTTCGTCGTTTCGACGACGCAATTTTTCGTATACGTTTGCACCACGATACAATTACGAAGGTAGTCCCTTCGGCAGTCAAAGCGGTCGGGTTTTGCTTCAGTGCGTCTTCGTTTTTCGTAGTGAAAGGTTGTGTGCGGCAAATTTTTTTCTAACATAAGCCCTTATGCATGACATTTTGCCAAACTATTAAAAAATGATATTTTAAGACAAAAATATACAAAAGACTCGTGACCCAAAAACAAAAACAACGCCACATTTCCAACACAAAATGGTTAAAAATTAACTCGTTATTACAAAAGGAAACTTAAAGCCCCATACATCATCTAATCAACACATTCTATTGCTGTCCCGCTCGCACTAACTAGGTTGAGCCCCTCTCACTCGCACTTATTGCTATGATTAAAGAGGTACAAGATTTTTCCGCCGGAACTACTTTTTACACCCTTCCAGGGTATTATAATTTCAGTCAGAAGTTTGCAACGCAGTGAAGGAGGCACCTCCGACTATATAAAGTACAGGGTGCGGCACGAAAACTTGCTGATTTTAGAAGGTTATAAAAAAAGAAGTAGTTGACATACCATTCCAAATTTTTTTATTCTTGTAACACACCTTCTGAAGTTTTTATTACACAGTTTTGAAGATTACATCGGACAAGTGATGGCCTCCGTTTTCAATGCACTGAGATACCCGATTTTCGAAGCTCAGCTGAACTCTCTCAAGCATATCGACGTGTATCTTTGCGATTGCTTGCCGAATGTTATTCTCCGATGAGCTGGATGGGATTTTGTCACATTCCCGCTCTCGCTGAATTTTTTCACCCACGATACAATCGACTTGCCTGTCAGAAACGCGACCTGCAGGATGAATGTTGAGTTGAGTGGCAATAACGGAACGACCGTTGGAAAAGTAAGCCTCGCAGGCAAATGCGCGCTGCTTTTTCGTCCAATGCATGATGTCGACTGACTGCGGAGTAGACGAAACTTCAGGAAGTCCCCTAAAACATGAGACACTCCCCACCCTTACCCGACCACTCCCCGCCGCTTGGCGCCAAAAACAAATCAGCAAGTTTTCGTGCCGCACCCTGTATATATATTCTTGATCAGGATCAACAGCCGAGTCGATCTAGCCATGTCCGTCTGTCCGTTTCTACGCAAACTAGTCTCTCAGTTTTGAAGCTATCTGACTGAAACTTTGTAGGTAGTCTTCTATATATTCTCACTCGTATATATGTCGGAACGGGCCGGATCGGACGACTATATGATATAGCTGCCATAGGAATGATCGGAAAATTTTTACAAAAAAAATTATAACATTTTCAGTTTTCAACAGAATTTAATCAAATTAGAGATACACCTAATTCATATTATTCTACAATTTTGTGTAAAATTTTATGAAAATCGAACTACTATATCATATAGATCCCATAGGAACGATCGAGAAATTAAAAAAATAAAAATTATAACATTTTCAGTTTTCAAAAGATTTTCATCAAATTTGAGATAAAGCTATTTCATATTATTCTTCAATTTTGTGTACAATTTTATGAAAATCGGACGAGTATATCATATAGGTGCCGTACAAACGATCGTTAGATGTGGAGCAAAAATACAAATCTGTGAATGTAAAACTGCAAATATAATATGTATAAGTGAATGAAATGAAAGAATACTTCATTGTACTTGTACTTCAAATAAAAATACTTCATTGTTTCTTAACATAAATATATATAATTTATAGTGTCATCGAAGTTCTATCTGCAAGGCTATATAAACTTCGGCGAGCCGAAGTTAGCTTCCTTTCATGTTATAATTGTATCATGGTTTGCACAATGCTCTATCTCAGCAACGATGAAGCATCTATGGTTAAAATTATATAGTACAAATAACATAAATTAAATTACAAAGACAGTATACGACCGTAGTTAAAATGAATGAGCCAGATTGTACAACTACATATGTCATATAACTGCCATTGGGACCGAGCGGCAATCTTTTAGAGCCAATTTTATCTTTTTAAAAAATACTCAATTTTTTGGTTAAAACAAACGTGAATTTCAAAAGTGGTCAGGCGTTCGCAAAAGTTTTCCAAATTAAATAAGGTAATATTCATTTTAAAGATGAAGGTTTTTTACTAAAATAAAATGTTTTTGTAAAATTGATCTGAATGATTAAATTTGTTTTTGTATCTCAGATCGATTAACCCTTTTTGTGAATTTGCAGAACGCCTCTTTCATGTTTAGTGGTGATCCCACACAATTCCACAAACCGATTGTATTTTGCTGGGTTTGTCTGATTCTTTGGATACTATGTCGTTAAAATTGACCAGAAAGTTTTTAGATGTGTAGTTATCGAAAGTATGTACATATATTGACGCTGTAGTGCAGAAAATGCAAATGGTGTACAGAAAATTGTCATTCAAAAACAAATTAATAAATACAAATTAAATAATACAAAAAATAAATGTGCTGTACATTTTAAAATTAAAAACTATTGCATTTCATAAAAATCAAGCTATAACTTAAATCGTTTACCGACACCGTTGTACTTATTATTATTATTACAATTTAACGTAATTAATCATAGAAGTAATGAAATAATTACCATTAATTATATGGGCTTTGTCTTCATCCCTACTGTCTTGATTGCGACGCCAGCTAACTGATTCGTTTGAACTTTCATTATCATTCTTATCCATTTCGACTTCTGTAAGTTTTCCACATAGCTCTTCTAAGCTGCTTGTATCCTGTTTTCGAGCGAGGGCTAATCGTTCTGTTATCTCCAATTCTCTTGCCGCTGTATCAACCGGTTTTGCGGATCCAAACACATTTAACGAGAAATTTCCGCTTTGTTTACCTATTTTTGTATGCTCAACAGATTTTTCAAGTTCCGTTTTCGTCACATGTGGTAGTGGCAAAGTCCGTGGTTTTAAATTTAATTTTGGTCGTTCTTCGAGTTTTGAGTTGTCTTCTCGTGAATATCTTTCTACATTTCTTCCACGACTTTCGCGATATTTGTCAGATAATAGATCTTCTCTTCGGGTTGGAGAAGAATCAATTGATTGTGGTTTCGCGCAGGTGCGCCAAGAGCCTGGTGTGTTAGTTTCATCTCTTTCCGGTAAAACCTTTCTTTCTCTATTAAAGCTTCGTTCATAGTTAGAATAGCCAAAACTACTACCATTATTTTGACTATCTCGTCTCCAATTTCCAGAGTCTCTGTTTTCTCCACTACTTCCGAAGCCATCAAAACGTCGATTGTTTTTCTGCCGATTTTGCTGATCGTTTTCGTTTGATAGTTCAATGCGAATGCGACGGCCTTTAATGGATGGATCCGGTAAGCTCAGTACATAAATTAAATCATCTCTATTGTCTAGCTCGACATAGCCAAATCCCCTTGATCTACCGTTTTCACCATCTTCACGTGGCAGTCTCAATGAAATCAAATTAATACTTCCAAAAAATTCATATAGGTCGTCTTCATTTGCATCAAATGGCAAATTATTAATATACGCAATAAATGGGGGTTTATGGGGAATGGAATTATCATCAAATATCCGATTTGCCCTAGGCGCAGTAGGGAGCTGATAAACTAATGGCAATGTATTACTACCGTCATCGCTGTCTTCGCCATCCAAATTTCGCAATTTCTTTGAGACTTGTGTAGTTCCAACAGGTGTGTCAGCATTAGAGAGGAAGGATTGTAAAGATATAACTGTACCTTTGTTCTTTTTGCCCTTTTTGCCTGCAAATGATGTATAGTATTATTACGTTTATATTAAAATTTTTGCTATACATGAACATATAATTTAAAAAGTATTGTGTACATAAAACAAACTTTCTAAATGACATAAAATAATGTTATTCACGAGATTTTATTTAATTAATAGAATCATATATAAGGAAATATAAGAACAAGAATTAAAAAGTACAAACACGAACATTTAAGAATGTATTTATAATGTACATAGGTATGTATGAATGTATATCTATGTATAATGTATATGCAAACGTTACGTGTCAAAATTAAGCCACGCGGGTTGTTAAAAATTAGTTGTATAATAAAAGCGTTTGACAGTCAAAGAAATAAAATATTTTAACAGCACAATAACTAAAATTATAAATATTCCTAACCTGCAGAAGCCATTTCGACAAAGATTTCCAAACTTAAATTTTGAGGTTTTTATAAATGCTTTAACTTGAGAAGACAATTTCCTTTTATCGTTATCGGACATTCAGATCGGTAATCTATGTCATAAAATGCAAAAAATAAGGTATAAGAAAAATAACGTATTCTCACAGACAGACGAATACTACATATCTCTATGGTGTAAAAAACAAATACGAAAGGAAGCTAACTTTGTATACCCTTGCAAGTTCGATCACTAGGAATTAACACATATAAATGATGTAATTCCTACTTCCATTACATTTAGCAACATAAAAACTTAATAGTTTTTCAGTTACAACTTTGCATTTTTCTCTTAATCTATAGATTGTTTGTATGGCAGCTACATAATCCAGTATCCCGGTATTCTGAAAATTAAAACCAAAATTCTAGAATAAAATAAAATTGCTATATATGATTAATTTTCAGATTGTTCATATGACAGCTACATGATAAAGTAGTCCGATTTTCATAAAATTTTACGCAAAATTGTATAATAATTTAAAATGGCTATATCTCAAATTTGCTGGAAAAAAAGTTATAATATTTTTGTAAAAAAAAAAATTCCGATCGTTTCTATGGCAGCTATATGATAAAGTCGGCCGATCCGGCCTTTTACGAAATATATACGAGTGTGAGTTTATAGAAAACTAACTGCAACGTTTCATTCAGATGGCTTCAAAATTAAGAGACTAGCTTGGGCAAAAACAGACATAGCCAGAGGCTTCATATGGTCGAAAATGTCTCCTTCATTGCGTTGCAAACTCTGACTAAAATTATAATACAAGGCAAGAATATAAAAATACAAACGGACTATTTTGATTTAGTTCGTTTTTATTTTGAGCTTTTAACAATCTTCATTTTTCAATTTGTTTGATTTTTCAGATGTCTTATTAACGAGGTGATATAAAATTGAAGAAGGCACCATCAACTGAAATTTGTGTACATTAACATCTAACACGAATTCCCTATAATTACGGGATGTAGTGTGAAACTGTTTCGCTGTCAGAAAAAAGTTTATTCGTTTGAAGTGTCACCGATCTTTTCTTTTTTAACCAGACAAATAACTGGCGTTTAACAATCTGTGTCGGGACCCCCTCTCAAGTCGGCAAGACGATTTTCCCATATGGTCCTTGCTGGCCTTCATTATTTTAATTTATATTTTCTTCCTTACAAATTGGTATAATTTCCAAAAACCTAAAATATTGCATTTCCCTTTACTAAGTTATTATAATAACTGTATCAGCCGTTCTGAACGTCTGAATCCATGTTTTCCGCAAATGTTTCTTCATTTCGGGATCTCTTATGTGAAATATGTAAACGAGATGCAAGTGAAAGCAAGTGGCAAACGGTTAAGAAAGCCTGTTTTATAAAATTTTTATTTTTCGCGCGACGAACAGCTGTTTAAAAATATTGGCCTCTTGCTCTCTCTTAATGCTTAAAAGTCGTTTTTTATCCTTTCCATACCGTACTATACGACTAAAAATCTGAACTGCTTAAAATATCTTCGATACTTTAGCGATAGAGAGAATGACCCACGAAAGTTTACCTCTGCGATATGTTCCTATACCACAAAGGTCGCTTGGTCCTCTACATGGTTCTCGATATCTATTGTATTAACTGAAATAGCCGCTAGTAGCTCTGGGCGCCCAGCAAACGCTCTCTCTGATTGCAAACCTGATCACCAGATTCAACGAAGTTATACATATTGAACAGCAAAGGGAAAAATTTAATTTCTACAACATTTCAACATTTTAAAATAGTTCACTTTACTATGATTGATGGGAAGATTCTCAGCTCGATTGCAGGAACTTCTGTGCAGGCCTGTGTAATATTTGGTGCCACTCCCTCGCCATATAACATTTTAAAAGAAATCGAATTAAAACCAGCTAAAGAAATCTTATACAAATTGGGCTATCAACTCTCCATAAATGGATAAGATGTTTAGATTCATATATCGTATACATTTCCATGTAAAAAGTGGCAGGTTCGCGGAGAATAAAAAGTTAAGTTGCGCAAAGAAGAACAGAAATTCAAATTTATATGCTTTCCTTAATTCACAAAATTTTGATTCATGATGCAGACATAATAAGGAATGTTTCTGTTCCAATCGGCACGATCTCCGAGCGATTAAAGCGCAAAAGAAAGTTATGCGCATCTATCCTTCAAGTCATACTCCAAAATCGTACCGTATAAATACGATGGAAGATTTTATGCCTTCACTTTTACTGACATCAGAACTGTTAATATCAATGTTGTATCATTAAAATCCAGAGCTTAAAAAACTGTTAACAAATAAGAAAAATATAAAAATGTTCAATTTTAAACCAGAAAAAATTATCTTTAAATATTCCTTAATTTATATACTAAACTACCTGTACC
>NW_028256979.1:0-5976 GCF_035046125.1 Drosophila serrata | reverse complement strand
AAGCATACAGGTCGATGCATAAGCGGGAAATGCAGGAACTGATTCAGGTTTCACAAGAACAGATCCGAGTTGACATGACGCACCTAATGGACATTCGCATCGACCAGTGCATGCGAGCAGGTTTTGCCGAAATGATGAAGAGGATGGATCAACGAGACGCAGCTTCTTCATCATCATCGAATAGGTCTGCGAACACCGAGAAGGATCTGAAGGAAGGCCAGCAACAGGAAAAGGAGCGCGAACCAGTCCTAGGACAGGGCGAGCAGCAGAGGAACTCCTGGCAAGCTTTCGGCCAAAATGTTGGCCAGAATTCTACATTCCAGTCGAGTCAACGGCTTCAGGGAAGACCCGGCGATGGAAGGACCCAAGGAGTAGGGAATACCCAGGGTGGATTTAACCTTGCAGGACCAGGAAACCGAGCAAGATCCCGTAGTGTTGACCAACGGTCAAAGCATTCCAGACGGACGAATCACAACCCGCAATCGTCATGATGTGCCGTTAGATAAATGGGGGTTCCAATTTACGGGAAACGCAAGGGGAATAAATGCGGAAGATTTCCTATTTAGAGTGGGAGCACCTCCAGCACCATTATGGAATGCCGTGGCCGGAGCTATTGAGGGATTTTCATCGCTTGCTCGTAGAAGAGGCATCAGAGTGGTATTGGCTCCTAATCCGCACCAAGCAGCCCCGATCCTGGGAAGAGCTCAAGCAGGCACTAGAAAGGCGATTCTGCGACAAAAGGAGCGACTACGACAGAATCCAGGACATAGCCGAGAGGAAGCAGAGACCCGGAGAGACGCTGGAGGAGTACTTCACGGCGCTCAGGAAGCTAGTTGCCTCCCTTGTGGGCGGAGTGGACCCGGATTGGATCATCAAAACGGCGAAAAGAAACTTGGCTGAGCCAGTCAGGCAATGGGTGTATCCAATCCGCGTCTATACTTTAGAGCATCTACACGATGAGTGTAAGGAAGCGGAGAGGACTCTGGATCCGGAGCACGGGAGACAACGCATGCGATTGCCCGCGACCTACAGGCCCAGACAGGAACAAAGGAGCGGCAGAGTAGAAGAACTTCGCGGCACGACGGTAGACCAAGGATCCCTGTCGGACTCCGAAGAAGTGGTGGATGCAATAGCAGGAGCAGCGCCGAGAAAGCTTCTAATTTGCTGGAACTGCCAGCAGAGTGGTCATGTTTACCAAGATTGCGAAGCAGCGCAACGAAAACTGTTGCGGGTTGCCGAACACGGTGACACCCAAATGTCCAAATTGCAGAACGGGAAACGCCCAGAGGAACGCAGCTGCGACGGGCGAACCGCGTTCCACGAAGGAGCCCGAGAGGAGGCCCCGAGCCAGTTAGTAGGAGAATGCCGTGAGGGCACTCAGCCGAGAGTGCAGGGACCAGACCGACTGCATCTGAGCCTAAGCGAGAGGGTGCGCCGATACAAGGAAGCACGCGCACGGATATTCGGGGAGAATCAGCTGGCAGGGATGACGCTTGTCTCGAAAAGGGTGAAGAAAGCGAGAGACCGATTCCGAAGAAGGAAGCAAGAGCGATTCCAAGTGCAGCAAACAATCAATGCAATGGGAAGACAGGATAGAGAGACGGACCCAAGGCCATATGTAGCGATCAAGATTTCCGGAAAGACCATACGGGGTCTGTTGGACTCAGGAGCATCCGTAAGCTTGTTGGGAAAAGGTTGCAGAGAGCTGTTAGAAACTCTGGATATCATCTGGAAACCATATTATGCCAAAGTTAAAACGGCGAATGGGGCGACTCAACTGATCCTAGGAAAAGTCACGATACCGATGACATATATGAAGGACACGGTAGTGATGAATTTGTTTTTATGTCCATCGTTGGAACAAGAGTTGTACCTGGGAGTGGATTTTTGGAAGAGTTTCAAGATAGCGCCGGAGATCTTCAATCTAGAGTCAATTCAGGAGGAGATAAAAAAGAGAAGAGGAACCCGAGCCACACGATCTGACCAAGGAGCAGAAAGAAGAGGTACAAAGAATCCGCGAGTCCTTCTTGACGTTTGAAGCGAACGGTCTTGGAAGGACGGACAAGATGAAGCACGCTATTGAGCTGGTAGAAGGAGCAGTCCCAGTAAAGGATCGGCATTATCCCGTATCACCAGCAGTACAATCCCTGATCTACGAGGAAGTTGACGAGATGCTCCGATTAGGCGTGATAGAGGAAAGTGACAGCGCCTGGAGTAAAAAGACCATAACACTCGTAAGGAAGCCCGGGAAAATTGCCTATGTTTAGATGCCAGAAAGCTCAACAAGATTACGATAAAAGATGCCTATCCACAACAAAGCATCGAAGGGATACTAAGCCGTATTAATACGACCAAGTACATATCGAGCGTGGATCTGAAACATGCTTTCTGGCAGATTGAACTGGAAGAGAAGAGCCAAGGTATACGGCGTTGACGGTGCCGGGACGTCCCTTGTACCATTTTGTGACGATGCCCTTTGGCCTAACAAATGCAGCGCAACGCCTTTGTCGACTCATGGATAAAGTGATTCCACAGAGGTTGAGGGAGAACGTTTTCATGTATTTAGATGACCTGTTGGTTGGTTCTCCGACATTTGAGAAACACCTGGAGACGCTCCGAGAAGTGGCAGAACTCTTGAAGGAAGCTGGCTTGACCATAGGGTTGAAGAAGTCGCATTTCTGCTTTAAGGAACTCAGATATTTGGGTTTCATCATAGGCGGTGGCGTCTTGAGGACAGACCCATAGAAGGTGGAGGCAATCCAGAATCTGGGCATTCCAAAGAGTATGCGGGAGGTGAGAAGCTTTCTAGGAACAGCGGA
Organism: Drosophila serrata; assembly: GCF_035046125.1. Classification (NCBI taxonomy): domain Eukaryota; kingdom Metazoa; phylum Arthropoda; class Insecta; order Diptera; family Drosophilidae; genus Drosophila; species Drosophila serrata. Next base: position 3,157 of record NW_028256979.1, on the reverse strand, counting down.
TGGTACAGGAGATTCATAAAAGGTTTCGCTGAACTCGCCGCGCCGCTGACGGATACGCTTAAAAAAGGGAAGAAATTCAACATGACGGCGGAGGCTAAGCAAGCGATTGAATCCCTGAAAAAGGCGCTCATGACGGCACCAGTACTGACACACCCGGATTTTTCACGAAGATTCTTTGTCCAGTGCGATGCGTCAGATTCCGGAGTGGGAGCGGTATTGTTCCAGGAGGAAGCAGACGGCGGCGAACAACCGATAGCATTTATGTCGCAGAAGCTCAACCAGTGCCAGCGGAACTACAGTGTTACGGAGAAGGAATGCTTTTCAGCCGTCGTGGCAATCAAGCGTTTCCGGCCATACATAGAGCTGATGCCATTCACCGTGATTACGGATCATGCCAGCCTGAAGTGGTTAATGTCCTTAAAAGATTTGAGTGGAAGGCTGGCAAGATGGTCCCTAAAACTGCAAGCGTACGACTTTGACATCCAACACCGGAAAGGATCGGAAAATGTAGTGGCTGATACCCTATCGAGAATGGTGGAAGAGGTTGAAGAAGAAGAAGACGACTGGATGCTGGGATTCCAGACCGTAGAGTTTGAATGAAGGAGTATCGCGAACTGCTAAACGTGGTTGAAGCAGAAAAGGAAAAGCGGCCAGATCTAAAGGCAGTGGATGGCTTTGTATTCAAACGGGTCAGGACGAGCAGTAAACCAGAACTCGAAGAAAGTAGCTGGAAGTTGTGGGTTCCAACGTCGTTGAGCCAGACGTTGATTGAACAAGCGCACACACCACCATCTAAGGCCCATGGAGGAATGGCAAAAACCCTGCATCGTTTAAGGCAAAGGTTCCATTGGCCGGGCATGGTAGCCCAGGTGTGAAACTTCATCAGGGACTGCAAGGTGTGCAAGGAGACTAAGCCATCGTATGGAGGTCCGAGGCCAGGACTGGGAAGGGAAGCCACCACGTATCGTCCGTTCCAGAAGATCTACATTGACTTTTTGGGAAAGTATCCCCGCTTAAGAAAAGGCCACGCATACATTTTTATCGTGGTCGATCGTTTCTCGAAATTTGTGTTCTTAAAGGCAATGAAGGAGGCAACAACAGCGGAAGTCATCAAGTTCTTGACAAAGGAGATTTTTCACACGTTTGGAGTTCCAGAAACCATTCATTCGGACAATGGAAACAGTTCGTGGCGAAGCGATTTCAAAGTATGATCGAGCAGTACCGGATTAGGCACGTAAGGACGGCAACTACTCCCCACAATCAAATGCGGCGGAGAGGGTCAACCAGTCGGTGCTTAACGCAATACGAGCATACCTTGAGGGTGACCACCGAGAATGGGATTTGTATCTTCCAGAAGTAGAGGCAGCATTAAGAAGCTCGGTTCATCAAGCTACAGGGGTAACACCGTATTTTGCCTTGTTTGGGCAGAACATGTATACCAATGGGACAGATTACCAGCTAGCACGGAAGCTTCGGGCATTGGAGGACAACGAGCTCGAAGGCTTGGAGCCAGGAGATAGGTTCGCATTGCTCAGGGACACCATAAGACGGAACCTGCATGAGGCACATGAAACCAGCGCAAGGAACTTTGATCGGCAGACGCGAGAAATAACCTTCCAGCCCGGACAAGAGGCGTTTCGCAGGAATCGCGTGCTAAGCGACTTCGGGAGGAGTTTCAACGCCAAATTTGCAAGAAAGTTTGTGAAATGTCGGATTCGGAGACCGATAGGGAATCATATGTACGAGGTGGAGGATTTGAACGGGAAGTTGGCCGGAGTGTTTCATGTCAGAGACCTGAAGCAATAGAGGAACGACCGCGGAAGTGGACAGCACCCTAAAACCTGGAGGAAAGGACAACCATCGAAGAGGACCTGCAAGAAAGAAGAAAGTATACATCGGAGATCGGATTAGGACACAAAGCTCACCAGCTCTCGCAGAGTAATGGACACCAGTATCATCTTCCGTCTAATTAACGGGCGGAGGAAGGGATCAAGTCCAGGCATCAGTGGGTGGTCTCCCTCGTTGGGCGCTGTTTGGGCATCAGATTTGGACCTGCGTGGACATCCTTCGGCATCATAAATTAAGGCCAGTTTTTCACTGCCAATTCAGTTTTGGTCAATTTTGCTTGTCAATGTGGTGTTATGGCCACTTAAATATCGATGGCATTGATAGACCCACATAAGGGGTGTTATACGATTAGCTAAGGGATGCCACCCTGCCTCAATAGCAGATCGGTAGCATGCACCACCTTATGAGGAAAGGTTCTTGACCTGAATGGTTCGGATCGAAACACGGTTCCAACCAGAAAAAAGAAAAGAGAAGGTGAAAAGAAACCAAATGGAGATAGAGCGGTTAATTTGTTCCAAGCTACGCGAGAAGGCGGGTCACTAAATTTGAAATTAATAGTGACTTTTGAAAGGAAAGTAAAGTAAACTCTGCGCGCGTGCGCTCCCTCAAAAACGTTGAGTGATAAATTTGAGATTGTGAATAGACCACGAATCGCTTGGACGTGAGCGGAGGATCAGCGAGGACGGGAAGCCGGTTCGGGAAAACTCAAAAGGTGAGTGGTCGTGGTCCGGAGGTGAAGCCCTATTATCATGGCTCTCAATTCCAGGCTCGACCAGACCCAGTCCTCGCAGAATAATTCCGGCAGGTCACCAAAATTCTGACCGATGCAAATTCTGGCCTGTTACAAATTTCTGGCTGTCCCTTCTGTTATTTCTTTGTCTTTGGTTCGGTTTGGTGGCCACTAATTAAAAGACTTTGAAAATTAAACATAACCCCGAACGGCTGTAAAGAGTCGGCAGGCATATGTGCGCCAACGCCGACATTATAAATAAAAAACAAATTTTTAAGGAGGGAGGATCGTCGAGGACGGCCGACACGCCTTCAGAGTGGCGACACCGGGAGCTTTGCAGCTTCAGCCAATTTTTTTTTTGTTTTAGGTTAAATTTTAAGTGTGTTCTTTCGTGTTTGTTTGCGGAATATTTTCGTTTAGTTTTAACTATTTATTTATCTATATATTCGTTACGTTTTTCAACGATTTTGGTATTTTTTAAAATTATTTCCTTACAATTCCTTATTTATCGCATATTTATTATCCATTAATTTATCTTATATTTATTTATTTATTTATTCTACATCTATATACATATAT
>NW_028256978.1:0-26724 GCF_035046125.1 Drosophila serrata | reverse complement strand
TTTACTGTCAACCAGTTGGGACGTCTCGTTTTTATTAAGCTCGGAAAAAAAAACAAGGGAAATATCGAATCTACAACTAAATTTTTCTATCTCCGGAAATTTTTTTTTAAATCCTAAATTTCATTTTGGAAAATTCTTCAAAACAATATAAAAAAAAAAAAAAAAAAAACAGTTTTCATTGTGCGAAGCAGGATACCTTGCTGGCTGTGGCTTGGTGGTTTCTGCTATGCAGAAGCCACCCACAGCTGGCCCCTCGAATAAGGAGGAGGCTACTCTATCTCGACGATTAACCCGCGAAGACAACTCTCGATCGGCTACCCCTACTAGCTCAATTGACGTTGCGGCTGAGCTCCTCAGCGCTGCTCTCAAACGTGCCCAGCCGAAGAAATCCCTTGGATCCTCCCAGAATACTGTCGCTGATCTTCCCGAATGGAAAACCAAAGGAATCAACCATGTCTTTAAGTCGAGCACTATTGATTGGCAGTGGGTGCAGCCCAAAAGACGACGATTGCAAAATCAGGCACCGCAGTTCAAAAATGTTATAGCTTCGCAACTGCCCACTGTATCACGTTCTCAGCAGCCAAATACTCCACTTGGTCATAATCAGTTTGCCTCGCTGATGAGCGTTGATGATGATGACATCGTGGAAGTCGATGAAGTGAAGGATGCGGTCAATACAAAACCAGATTCCCCATTGAAAATCAAGAAACCAAGGCCCATTAGAATTCCAGATGTCGTTGATATTAATGCCTTGGAGGCCTTCCTTTCCCCCATTATCCCATCTGATGATTTTGAATTTCGATTGTCTCCTGCTGGGGATGTCAGAATTTACGCAAAGGATTCTAACACCCACCGCCAGATACTCAAGTTGCTTAATGCTCATAATGTTGAGTATACCCATTTCTGCCCGTGTGTGGACGATGTTCACTTGAACACCCAACTGGTTCTATTCTGTGCTTGGCGAAGACTACCAACGACCTCATTTGTGTAAACTGCCTGGGTAATCACGCGGCCTATGATCGAGCTTGTCCTGTATATTCCCTCAAACTGAACAATCGTCGATCTGGGATTAACCTTGCCGCTCCACGACAACCAAGTTCTAGATGTCAAAACCAATCTATCCCGTCCTTGGCTGTCCGCAATGGACTGTCCTTTGCGGATGTTATCGGGCAACGTAGTAAGCCTATTCCTCAAATGGACTCGTCTCCTCGTAACTGGAATACAAACAACTATAACACGGAGTTTCCTAACCTTCCTGGTAATGGCAAGAGAGCGAGATCCAGAACTAGAGTCCGTGCTCCTTCCTCTGCGCCTGTTGCTCCTTCTGCCTCCACTCCTGACTTGTTGAGTTTGTTCCAAATGATGCAAGAGCTCCAAAGGGTGGTCGCTCAGCTATCCCTCTCAGTGGCAGCAATAGCCCAGAATGTGAACCAGATTCAGGGAGGATCCTCTCTGACAATTCCCAGATATAGTGCCCATTATGACTAATGACCTCCGCATTGGATTCTGGAACGCCCGCAGCCTGGCATCAAATGCGAATGAGCTGCTTATATTTATTCTTGGACGTTGATGCACTAAGCTCAGTACATTCAAGTGGCCCGTATGACACCAGGCACGTGCCTGTTAGGGTTAGGTGTTAGTAGGCGCGATGGAAAATATAGGACAGAATACGAGGAAAATTGAACTACCGGCGTGCTGCCAGATTGTTAGCTTGCATGCTTACTAAGTGTGTTAGTATTAAAGATTTTAATTTAGGAAGGGTATCTACGTTAGAGATTAGTGTGTACAAATCATTATAATTTGCACATAGCACTCTAAAAGGTTCATGCAGTTCAAAGGAGGTCCTACAGTGGCGCAACACTAATGGGATATAGGATCTAGTAGTTCTACATGGTACATGGAAATTAAGCTGACTCAACAAGTCAGCACTTTCCACATCACCATGTATAAGGTTAAAAATAAAGGTTATCCCTAGCATCGTTCTACGATTGGCTAAGGACGGCAAGTTTATTAATAGGAGTCTACTAGAGTAGGAAGGTAATCTTTGGTTTGCATCCCAATTTAAACCGCGTAGAGCGAAAAGTAAAAAGTTCTTTTGAACCGACTCAATGCGTTTACTATGGACGCCGTACTGAGGGCTCCAAACGCAGCATCCATATTCTAGGATAGGACGAACTAAGGAAGTATATAAGGATTTAGTAACATAGGGGTCATTGAATTCCTTCGACCACCGTTTAATAAATCCAAGCACACCCCTGGCTCTATTCACCATAGACGAAATATGATCAATAAAGTCAAGTTTTGGGTCCAAGCGGACGCCCAAATCGTCAACAGAATTAATTCTTTCCAAAGAGCAGCAGTTCAGCGTGTAAGTAGCAAGCTTAGGAACGACACGTGAGAATGTCATTAGCTTGCATTTCGAGTCATTTAAGTTTAATAAGTTTACACGGCACCAAGTTTGAAAATTATTAAGATCTGTTTGTAAATCCGACTGGCAGGCAACGTCATTGTATTGCACGCAAAGCTTGACGTCATCCGCGTACATAAGTACTCTGGAGTTAGTCAAGACTTTGGGCAGGTCATTTATAAATAATGTAAACAATAAGGGTCCCAAATGGCTTCCTTGCGGGACGCCAGATGTAACCCTTAGAACATTGGATAAATTATTCTTAAAGAGGACCTTTTGCGTCCTGCCATTCAAATAACTTGAGATCCAATTAAGAAGATCACTTGGAAAACCCATTGAATCGAGTTTTCTAACGAGGAGAGAATGGTTAACAGAGTCAAAAGCTTTACTGAAATCAGTATAGATTACATCTGTCTGACAATTATTATGGAAGCCCTTTATAATATAGGAAGAGAGCTCCAAAAGATTTGTTGTTGTTGATCTTCGCTTAATAAAACCATGTTGACATGGAGAAATAACCGATCTACAAAGGTGCTGTAAATGAGGGGTGATAATATTTTCAAATAATTTTGGGATGGCCGACAACTTAGAGATTCCTCTATAATTGCTGGCATCCAATTTGCTACCTTTTTTGTGGAGAGGAATAATAAACGATTCCTTCCAAATAATGGGAAAGTGGGAGGTTTCTAAGGACAAGGTAAACAATTTCAGAAGGGGATAGCACAGGGCGTCGGCGCAATACCTGAGCACACAGCCAGGAATTCCGTCGGGACCTGGCGAATAAACTGGCTTGACACGATGAAGATCTAAAAGGAGAGAGCTTTCGTTTAGGCTGGGACAGAAAATTAAGTTTGATTTGGGTATGTCGTAGGAATAGGTCTGGTGTAGATACGAAGAGCTAGAATAGGTTGTTTGAAAAAACTGCGAAAATAGATCGGCTATTGCCTGATCATTATTTGCGGTAGTATTTTCAAATGAAAGCGAGGAAGGATTTGTTTTAGGTTTACGTTTAGTGTTAACGAAATTATAAAACTGTTTTGGGTCCTGTGAGAACTGGGCCCTACAACGAGTTAAATAGTTTTTATAACACTGCGCGTTCAGCACGGTAAAGTTTGACCGAGCTGATAAATAAAATGAAAGGGCAGATTGAGAACCGGTGATTTTGAATTTAGCATACAGTCTAGATTTTTTATTTTTAAGTCGGCTCAACTCTTTAGTAAACCACGGCGGTTTATTCGAGCTTGGCGGATAATATAACGGAACACATTCAGTAAAAAATGAATTCATGGCGCTGTAAAAAATATCCACGGCAACTGCCATGTCAGTGCACATGTATAGATCGGACCAATTGAACTCGTTTATAAAATTATTCAGCCGTTCAAAGTCCGTTTTGCGAAAACATAGGACTTTATTGGCTGGACGATCAGAAATATTCTGTACGTCACACCCAATATCAAGAGTCACATCGAAAGTTGGATGATAAGGATCTTCGGGCTGCGTCAGAGGCGCCACCCTTGCTAAACTGACTCTCGCAGGATCAGAGACGAAGCAAAGATCGAGCAAGCGCTGTAAGGAATTTCGAACATGGTTGACTTGAGACAGCGAAATGTCAAACAAGCCAGCGATAAAGTCATGTTGTGTAGGTGTATGGAGAGTATTGGTGGAATTATTTGAGCACCAAATAGCACCAGGGATATTAAAATCTCCTAGAACTACCAACTGGTCTCTATCCAAAAGTCTACTGGAAACCATCTGAATAGCGGAAAGGTGATTCCAATAAATAGGAAGTTCCGACAGTGGAGGTATGTAGGAACAGGTAATAAAAATGGAGCTACCTTTGATAGATAGCTTCACACAGAGGAATTCAACATCGTTACATTCCTCGAAGGTTAATAATTCTGACGTGAGTGAGGAGTCCACCGCTATTAGAACTCCACCCCCGCGTCTGACAGGGCGATCTAGCCGATATACCGTGAACACAGCTGGAAAAACTTCGGAGCTCAGAATCTCCGGCTTTAACCAGGTTTCTGTGAGCACAATAACCTGAGATACAAACGAAAGGCTATCAGAATACAAGTTAGGAAGCTTACTACGTAAGCCTCTTGCATTCTGATAGGAAATACCTAGGGAGTGGGTTAGTTTTTTGGATCGGGATTGGAAGACGTAGAAGGCGCAGTGGTATGATCAGGCCTGGGTAGAGTTATTCCTACAGGCCGCTTTTTCTTTTTCTTCGCCTCGAACTCCTTAACAACTATGTACTCTGGCCAGAAGTTGGGAGAGCAAATAGTATTAAAGAGCTCGTTAGGGACATTTATTTTGAAAGATGAAATGTCCCTTGCGTAAGAAAATTTGAATTTTTCCACCTTTATCTTAATTTTTTCGGCTCTGGTTTTGCCTTGTATAAAGGCGAGAACATCTTCCGATGTTTGGTCAGGGGAGAGCCGCGAGACAAAAATATGTCTCGTTGGTGGAACAGCTATAAGGGCTTTTGGCAAGGCAGATTGGTTATCCGCCGTGCCATTGTCGGCCGGTATTCCGGGCCTAACACCCTGGGAAGATATATTTATGTGAACGGGACTTTGAGGGGTCAATATTTGCGACCCCCCAGGCGATAGAACAGAAATCAACGGCGGTACGGGCACTCCCGCTGCACATTCGGATACCGAATCTTTTCTAGCGCTCGATCTCAGCACTCTTGGAATTAATGCTGAGGTCGAGGGCTGTGCCGAGGGAGGCTGCTGCTGAGAGCCCGTTGCAGGTAGTTGGGGTCCGTCTACATGCTGCCCACCAGTAGCAGTTTTTTTGCGCCTAGGAGACTCATTTAATAGCGTAAGGCTATTAAATTGGGTGTCCAGCGCCAAGAACATATCAAGAGTTTTACGAAAACTCGTTAAAATGCCCTTAAAACCGCTTTTGGTTTGCCGCATGAAAGACATCATCTCCCTTTCTACATCGCGACAGGCCTCACAACAGAAACGCAGACCGATGTTTTTTTTTACATCGTCCACCGTCCGAGCTGCAACTCCAATACACTTGGCGTGCATGACGTTGTCGCACAGCCAGCAGCCGATTGTAAGGTCACCTGCAACAACTGCCTTTTTGCAGGTTTTCACTAAACAGACAATATTTCCGGACATTATTAGGACTTACCACTGTACTTGTACTTGGAAAAAATAACAACAGAGATATGAACAGCGAGAGCGAGAGAGCGGGAGAGCGAATGAGATTAGATTAGATAAGAAGTGCAGCGGCACAGCTAAAGCGAGAGAGTGAGAGAGCGTGGGAGATAGATAGATAAAACGTTTAGCTGTTGCGACGGCGCAAACAAAAGCTAGACGAAGAAGGCACAAAAAGGAATGCAAAATATGCAAAAGCTAACACTAGCAGCACAACTAAATTGGAAAATAAAGCCAATTATGTACACAAAATAGTATAGCTGCATGCACACGCGAAGTGAACGGGAAGTTATAAACACAAATTAGAAAATTTAAGTTAACCCCGGTGGTTAGAATCAATCTTTAATACAAAACGAGAGCGCAAGAAAAAAACACGTCCGTTCACTTGGAAAGATGAGATGATTTTTTTACTCTACAGCATAAAATTGACATCATGTTAATTGCGGAGACTTATTTACACCCTGGAATCAACTTTACTCTTGCAGGATTCGAATGCCTGAGAGCTGACCACCCCGGCAATACTCGCCGAGGTGGCTCAGCCATTCTGATCAAGGAAGGAATTTCCTATTACCAACTTCATGTTGTCAGGGATTGGAAAGTTCAATTAACTACCGCCATGATCTCATCTAGCAGTGGAGAGCTATTGATTGGTGCAGCGTATCTTCCTCCTTCATTAGGTTGGACTAGTGCTGAATTTGATCACCTCCTTTCAGAACTGGGCCATAAGTACATCCTAGGCGGGGACTTCAACGCAAAACATCGACTTTGGGGTAGCTACAGAGCCGACAGTAGAGGGAGCGCTCTACATGATGCTATAACGAATTCTTCAGCACAAATTCTAGCAACTGGAAGCCCTACGTGCTTTCCATCCAATTCTAGGGCCACCCCGTCCTGCATTGACTTTTTTATCTACAAATCGATTACAAGTAACCTGCTTTCCATCAGGAACGAGCATGATCTTAGCTCTGATCACTTGCCGCTGGTAGCAACATTTGCGTCTGCTCCTACAACCATTGTCTCTAGATCCAGCCTGCTGAAACCTGGATTTTGTCTCTCCGCCTTCCAAGATTCACTGGATAACTCCCTTGAGCTTTCCACCTCCCTAAACACGAAGGAGGACGTGGATTCAGCCATTAACATCCTTCTTACAAGGATTGGGGAGGCTGCTGCAGTTGCGGCCCCTCCGGTGTCTCCAGGCTCTCTTACGGCAAGGCGTCATTGTGTGCTCTCTTCTGAAGTTGAGGGATTGCTGTTGCTGAAGAAGAGGCTTAGGCGAGAGTACATCCGCACATCCGACATGAGAATCAACAGATTGTTCAGGAGGATTTCCAACAGAGTACGTAAAAAATTGTCGTTACTCAAGGCTGAAGCTACGGATCGCATGCTGGAAACCGTGACAGCTGATGCGAGCTCCAACTATTCCCTTTGGAAGCTGACTGGATCCTATAAAAGGCAAGCTACTCCCAAGTTTCCAATCAAAACAGAGGATGGTACATGGGCAAGATCAACACAAGACAGAGTTGAAGCTTTTGCTCAAAGTCTAGAAGATAGATTTACTCCCTTCGGAACAGCCTCTGTCCGGAGACAACAGATTGTGGCTGACAAGCTTGCGATTACACACCAAATGGAGCTTCCGGTGCCACCTATAACTGTGCAGGAGGTTAAGGAGGACATAAAAAAGTTAAATGTCAAGAAAGCCCCTGGAGATGACCAAATTGATAATCGTATTGCACGAACGCTACCTCTTAGAGCACTGCTATACCTTATACTCATCTTCAATGCTTCCCTGAGGTTGAGCTACTTCCCAAAGGCTTGGAAGAGTGCTCGGATTGTAATGATCCTTAAACCTGGGAAACCACCCGAGGACCTAAACAGTTATCGGCCTATTAGCCTCCTTTCCGCATTTGGTAAGCTGCTGGAAAGATGCAACCTTAGAAGATTACGTCAGTTTCAGTTGGCAATGAACGCTCTTCCCAAATTTCAGTTTGGGTTCAGACAGGCATGGCACCCCTGAACAGCTGCACCGTGTTGTTGAGTATATACTCGAGGGGTTTCACTCTAAACAATACGTGGTGGCTGCCTACCTGGACATACAGCAGGCTTTTGATAGGGTGTGGCATCCAGGGCTACTCTATAAACTCAAGCCATTACTAAACCCACAACTGTTCGAAATGGCTAGGAGCTTTTTTTTTTTTATTTAACATTTTTTGTAAGAAAATAGGAAATGTCTGCCATTTTAAAAGCATAAACCGACCTCTGCGCGACAAAAGGGAGTGTTTTTAATAATATGCTCAGGCTCACATTAGGTGGGCAGAGGCAAGAATAGGTGTCTTAAAATATTACGTATGTACATTATTTTCGAACATAAAACGGAACATAAAACGGAAGTATCAAGAACCCTAGCAAATAACGCATCTGAAAGTGCAATTTTAAATGAAGATTTTATTATTATTATTATAAAGTATTATTTTGCAGCTGTCTATAGTTCCTTTTATTGTGAATGTTTTAGACGTCGTTTTGCTTTCTAACGGTCCTTTTTTCGCAGTATGTTCTATTGGTTTGATGTTAGACTCGTAGAATAGGTTATGGATTGGTGAGAATCGAAAGGCTCCTACTGCTATTCTAATAGCTGAGTGGTATATTGTTTTTATTTTGTTTAGCTTTGATTTTGGTGCTTTTCCGTATAGGAATAGTCATAGTCAATTTTAGACATAATGATTGGGTTAATTACACAAATTATTGTTTTAATATGGCAGTTGAAGCTTTTAGTATTCATTTATTATTTATTATTTATAATTATTATTTTAGTATTAATTTATCTATGTGCTCGTCCAATTTATACTTATTAGTTATATTGATACCTAATATTTTTTGAGATTTTTCATTTTTTATATTGAGATTATTAACTATTGTAAAATTTTATTTTATTTTTCGACAAATATGTAAGTGTTTCGTTGTCGGTAAGGAGAGACTTGCTCCAGAGTAATTGCACCATTCCAGGATGTCCGTGAGTAAGGGATTTATGTCTAAGGAGTTATTTTTTTTTCTTTAGTCTTTTTAATAAAGTATAGTCTTTAGCGTATGCTGTAAATACAAAAGTATTGTGTAGACCTATTGTTTTGTTAAGTTTGTTGTAGGCAATGGCAAAAAGAATAACGGATAGTGGAGATCCATGTGGGATTTCATTTTCTAGTGGAAGGGGATGGGATTGTATGTTTTGGATTTAAACACAAATTTTTCTATTAATCAAGAAATTTTCTATTAGCTTATCATTTTGCGTCCTAATTTCCAAAATACCAGTTTGTCTATTACTGTGTGTATTCCAATTTTATCTAAAGCTTTAGAGAAGTCGAGTGATATCAGTGAAAGATGTTTTTTCTCGATAGAGTTGCGGTAGTCAGGCAGTCTAGAGATGCTAAAAATCTAATATCTATTTTCCCTTCCTGAAGCCCATTTGACGAATATCGAATAGCTGCCTGTTGTTAACTAGCCACCATAGTTCTTTGGACCATATAAAGTATATATATTCTTGATCAGGATCAACAGCCGAGTCGACCTAGCCATGTCCGTCTGTCCGTTTCTACGCAAACTAGTTGTTAGTCTTCTATATACTCTTACTCGTATATATGTAGGAACGGGCCGGATCGGACGACTATATCATATAGTTGCCATAGGAATGATTGGAAAATTTTTACAAAAAAAATTATAAAATTTTCAGTTTTCAACAGAATTTAATCAAATTTAAGACATAGCCATTTCATATTATTCTACATTTTGTGTAAAATTTTATGAAAATCGGACAACTATATCATATAGCTCCGATAGGAACGATCGAGAAATTAAGACAATTAAAAATTATAACATTTTCAGTTTTCAACAGATTTTCATCAAATTTGAGATATAGCCATTTTATATCAGTTTTAAGTTTTGTGTCAAATTTTATGAAAATCAGACGACTATATCACATATGTGCCATACAAACGATCGTTAGATGTGGAGCAAAAATGCAAATCTGTGAATGTAAAACTGAAAATATAATATGTATAGGTGAATGAAAGAAAGGTAGGTAGGCAGGTATTACTTCATTGTTTTTTAACATAAATATGGATGTATGGATTCCTAGTCATCGAAGTTCTATCTGCACGAGTATATAAACTTCGGCGTGCCGAAGTTAGCTTCCTTTCTTGTTTTTATTTTTTTTTAGTATTTTCAGTACATTGCCCCACCAGGGAACTTTTTTGGATGTTGTTGGGTGTTATTGCGGGATTGATAAATGTGGGCTGTGTCGAATTATGGAGCAGAGGATGGCTGTTTCTTGGTTTTTATGCGAGTCGAGTGGTCTGTCATCGGAAAGTTGTTTAGTTAAGGTCTAGTAAAGGGGCTAGTTGGCTTTATAAATATTAAATTTTGGTTTGAAGGGAAGATCCGAGGATTCCTTTTTAAAGATTTCTATTGAAATCGGCAAGTGATCGCTTCCTGAGAAGTGGCAGTTAATTTACCATTTCGAGTGTAGTTTTAATTCAGGTGAAGTAATGGAAAGGTCGATGTGTGTAAAGGTAATGTGTTAAGTGGTTGTTAGGAGTTATAAATAAAGACTGATATATGAATTTAAACAGGACGTTACCTCGTGAGGTATTACTTAAGGGAACCTCAACTATTAAAGTCGCCTGTTATTAAGATTGGGGTGTCAATATAGTTGTAAGTGTCGTGCAGTTCTTGTAAAGTGAATATCTTGTTTGGTGTATATAACTTGATTTTAGAAATTCCAGTTATGGCTATTGAGTCAAAGCTTATGTTACCAATTTGGGCTTGTTGTTGTTGGAATGAATTGTGAGTAAAAGGGCTACACCACCATAGGGGTTATTAGAATTGTTAGGGTGGAGATATTGTTGGTAGAGTGGAGGTGGGATTATTTTGGGATTTTTTTTTTTTTTAATGAGAATTTTTTTGTTTTTAATGAGAATTTTTAGAAGATTGAAATTATCGAGGCACCCATTAATATTGAGTTATAATATTTTAAGCATAGGCATAGGGTTGCCTTTTTCTTTTGATTTCTGGGGAATTTCTAGTCTCTTTGGTTTTGGCGAGTATATTTTTAGTTTTAAATCTTCACCGATTTCAGAGTATGTAAAGTGTTTTGATGCCGTGGAGTCCATGACCTTCCAAAGAGTCTTCGTAGCTGATGATTGGCCTTATGGTATGGTCAAAGGGTGTATAAGTGGAAGATTCGTAACGCCATACTAAAACTCTTGATATGTTCTTGGCGCTGGACACCCAATTGAATAGCCTTACGCTATTAAATAAGTCTCCTAGGCGCAAAAAAAATGCTATTGATGGGCAGCATGTAGACGGACCCCAACTACCTGCAACGGGCTCTCAGCAGCAGCCTCCCTCGGCACAGCCCTCGACCTCAGCATTAATTCCAAGAGTTCTGGGATCGAGCGCTAGAAAAGATTCGGTACCCGAATGTGCAGCGGGAATGGCCGTACCGCCGGTGATTTCTGTTTTGTCCCCTGGGGGGTCGGAAATATTGACCCCTTAAAGTCCCGTGTTTAACGATATATCTGCCCAGGGTGTTAGGCCCGGAATACCGGCCGACAATGGCACGGCAGATAACCAATCTGCCTTGCCAAAAGCCCTCATAGCGGTTCCACCGACGGAACATATTTTTGTCTCGCAGCTCTCCCCTGACTAAACATCGGAAGATGTTCTCGCCTTTATACAAGCCAAAACCAGAGCCGAACAAATTAAGATAAAGGTGGAAAAGTTCAAATATTCTTACTCAAGGGACATTTCATCTTTTAAAATAAATGTCCCTAACGAGCTCTTTAACCCTATTTGCTCTCCCAACTTCTGGCCAGAGTACATCGTTGTTAAGGAGTTCGAGGCGAAGAAAAAGAAAAAGCGGCCTGTAGGAATAACTCTTCCCAGGCCTGATCATACCACTGCGCCTTCTACGTCTTCAAATCCCGACCTAAAAAACTAATCTACTCCCTAGGTATATCCTATTAGAATGCAAAAGGCTTACGTAGTAAGCTTCCTAACTTTTATTCTGATAGCCTTTCGTTTGCATCTCAGGTTATTATGCTCACAGAAACCTGGTTAACGCCGGAGATTCTGAGCTCCGAAGTTTTTCCAGCTGTGTTCACAGTATATCGGCTAGATCGCCCTATCAGACGAGGGGGAGGAGTTCTTATAGCGGTGGACTCCTCACTCACGTCAGAATTATTAACCTTTTGAGGAATGCAACGATGTAGAATTCCTCTGTGTGAAGCTATATATCAAAGGTAGCCCCATTTTTATTACCTGTTCCTACATACCTCCACTGTCGGAACTTCCTATTTATTGGAATCACTTTTCCGCTATTCAGATGGTTTCCAGTAGACTTTTGGATAGAGACCAGTTGGTAGTTCTAGGAGATTTTAATATCCCTGGTGCTATTTGGTGCTGAAATAATTCCACCAATACTCTCCATACACCTACACAACATGACTATCGCTGGCTTGTTTGACATTTCGCTGTCTCAAGTCAACCATGTGCGAAATTCCTTACAGCGCTTGCTTGATCTTTGCTTCGTCTCTGATCCTGCGAAAGTCAGTTTAGCAAGGGTGGCGCCTCTGACGCAGCCCGAAGATCCTTATCATCCAACTTTCGATGTGACTCTTGATAATGGGTGTGACGTACAGAATATTTCTGACCGTCCAGCCAATAAAGTCCTATGTTTTCGCAAAACGGACTTTGAACGGCTGAATAATTTTATAAACGAGTTCAATTGATCCGATCTATACATGTGCACTGACATGGCAGTTGCCGTGGATATTTTTTACAGTGCTATGAATTCATTTTTTACTGAATGTGTTCCGTTTTATTATCCGCCAAGCTCGAATAAACCGCCGTGGTTTACTAAAGAGTTGAGCCGACTTAAAAATAAAAAATCTAGACTGTATGCTAAATTTAAAATCACCGGTTCTCAATCTGCCCTTTCATTTTATTTATCAGCTCGGTCAAACTTTACCGTGCTGAACGCGCAGTGTTATAAAAACTATTTAACTCGTTGTAGGGCCCACTTCTCACAGGACCCAAAACAGTTTTATAATTTCGTTAACACTAAACATAAGTCTACCGTAAGTGCAACGTCTACGGATGCCAGGGGAAGCATCACTACTTACTGCATGACGAAGCCGATAGCCCCAGACGGTCACAACAGTTAGACGGTGGCCACAGGAGGGAGCTACGGAGCAACCACAGACGGGAGCCACACGAGGTCATCAGCCAACGCAAGCGGATGCCGCAGTCAGCTGATCCAACAGTGAGTAACATTTCCATGGCCCAAGCAACAAGCCTGAGAAGCGCTGCCCGTAACGCTGTACGGGGAGAAGCAACAGGTGGACACGTACGCACTGCTCGACGAGGGATCGTCTGTGACGCTCATAGACGACGAGCTCGTCCGAAGCCTACACCTAAAGGGTGAGAGTCGACAACTAAACATGCAGTGGTTTGGCGGTAAGACCGCCAGAGAGCCTACGAGAAGGGTTAGCCTGCAGATCAGTGGAGCGGGCAAACCGAAGCGGCACGGTTTAAGGAACGTGTACGCAATAAGCAACCTAAGTCTTCCGATGCAGAGTTTAGGTCGGGAAGATGTCAAGACGGCAAGGGCGAGCGCACGCCTACCAGTGAAGCCGTACAACAATGCAGCGCCAAGGATCCTTATTGGACTGGATCACGCGCACCTAGGAATTCCCCTGCAGACCAGAAGCTTCGGCGCAGGAGGATCATACGCAGCAGCTACCAAACTAGGATGGGTAGTATATGGACCAGTGAGACGTCAAGCGAGTCCACTGACGGAGAAATTGTGCCTACTAGCCGTTACACAGGATGACGCTCTGGAGAAAATGGTCAGCGATTATTTCGAAATAGAGAACTTCGGAGTGAAGCCAGCGCCACCGGTCGCAGCCAGCGACGATGAACGGGCTCTGGGCATCTTGGAGAGGACGACTAAAAGGATAGGTCAATGATACCAGACTGGGTTGCTATGGAAGGATGACGAGACGAGACTGCCAGACATTTACAACATGGCACTACGGCGACTCGTCAACATCGAACGGAAAATGAAGCGCGATGCAAACTTCGCGCAGGCCTACAACGCGATCATGGATGACTATGTCAAGAAGGGATACGCACGACGACTAGAGCAGCACTTATGGTAACCGTGACAAGTTGTGGTACCTGCCGCACTTCGGGGTCGAAAACCCAAACAAGTCTGGGAAGCTCCGTCTAGTTTTCGATGCAGCAGCCAAAGTGAACGGCGTGTCCCTGAATTCAGCACTACTGAAAGGCCCCCAGAACCACAAGTCACTCCCGGCTGTCCTCTTCCACTTTAGGGAAGGAGCCGTGGGAGTCTGTGCGGACATCAAGGAGATGTTCCACCAGGTATTGATGCGCCCAGAGATTCTTGTGGAGGCAAGGAGATGACCGCAAAGACCCGGAGATCTACGAGATGACAGTAATGACGTTTGGAGCAGCTTGTTCGCCATGCCCAGCGCAGCACGTGAAGACTGTAAATGCTTCAAGGCACGTGCACACTGATCCCCGGGCGGTCCTGGCTATTAATGAGTACCACTACGTGGACGATTACGTAGATAGCTTCGCAGACGAGGATGAAGCTATAGCCGTCTCAAAACGAGTAAGAGTGATACCCGCAAGTGCCGGTTTTGATTTGTGTCGGTTTTCTTCCAGCTCGGCGAGATTGGTCAGAGCCTTATATCCTTTAGGCACCAACGAGAACGTCGAGTGGACCGAATCCGAGCAGAAGGTATTGGGCATGTATTGGCACCCGGCTACAGATGACTTCAGATTCAGCGTCAAGTACCATCGGGTTCCCAGCAGCGTGATGACGGGGGAACGTGTTCCTACCAAGAGGGAGTTCCTCAGCTTGGTGATGTCCACGTTTGATCCGATTGGGTTCTTGAGCTGCTACATGGTAACCGCCAAGCCACTTATGCGAGAGATTTGGCGAAAAGGAGTCACATGGGACGAGCAATTGCCAGACGAGCTAGCCACGGCATTTGAGAGCTGGCGGCAAGAGATGAGCTATGTGAAGGAGTTCCGATATCCACGCTACTATTTTGGTACTGGAAGAGTACGAGCACTCCAGCTGCACGTTTTCGTGGACTCCAGCCAGTGGGCGTTTGCTGCGACGGCGTATTGGCGGGCCACCTACGCAACCGACGACATGCGGGTCCATTTCGTATGGGCCAAAACGAAATGTGCTCCGATGAGGACAATGTCAGTCATTAGATTAGAACTACAGGCAGCCGTGGTGGGAACACGGTTGATGAACACTGTGAAACAGGAACACAGTGCAGAGATAAGCAGATACGTACTCTGGACGGATTCCAAAACAGTGCTGCACTGGATAAGCAGCACCCACCGGCGGTATAAACAGTTTGTTGGAAACCGGGTGGCAGAAATCCTGAAGACGACGGAATTATCCCAATGGAGATGGGTACCAACTGCCGAGAACGTGGCAGATGACGCAACCAGGCCGCAACGCCATGTGGACCTCAGTCAAGGGTCACGATGGCTAAGCAGGCCGACGTTCCTGCGGGAACCAGAAGAGAATTGGCCGAAGAGCTCCTCTAATGGTAGTGGCTGCACGAGAGCCACCGACGAGGAAGAGATGTGAGTTTGCGCTAGTGACTGCAAACGGATTTTTTATATCTTTCCAGAGGTTCTCAAACTACAACCGGCTGGTAAGGACCACGGCTTGGGTCCTTAGATTCGTCCGACGATGCCGCGGCCAGTATAGCGACAGTGAGAAGTATGGACTCACGGCAAACGAATGCGCCAACGCGGAGCGCATATTGATCCGGCAGGCGCAAAGTGAAGCGTTCTCCGGAGAAGAGAGGGACAAAGCTGGAAGGATCTCGAAAGAAGGCAGCCAACTGCGAGGTCTGTCCCCGTATTTCGACGACGATGAAGTCATGCGTGTAAGGGGAAGGATCGACGCCGCCGCTTGTGTGCCATACAGCGCCCGGTGCCCCATTATACTGTCCCACAGACACACGCTGACGGTGATGGTAGTACACCACTACCACTAGAAGATGGGCCATCAGAACCACGATGCGACCATAGGCAAGATACGGAAGAAGTTCTGGATAACGAACTTACGGAGGCTGCTACCGGCATGAGCCGGCGAGGACCGGTGGTCAAGATGAGGAGCGATAATGGGAAATACTTCGTTGGAGCCAATCGAGAGGCCAGGAGATTCAACGAGGTTTTCGAGCCAGAGAAGATCCAGGGCGAGCTGTCGTCCAAAGGAATCGAGTGGATATTCAACTGCCCAGCGAACCCAGCTGAGGGTGGCGCCTGGGAAAGGATGGTCCAGTGCGTCAAGAAGGTGCTGGCACATACCATGAGGGAGCTGGCTCCCATGGAACATGTTCTGGAGAACCTGTTGATCGAGGCGGAGAACATAGTAAATTTCCGCCCACTAACGCATCTGCCAGTCACTGTGGACCAGGAGGCTCCACTGACTCCCAACGACTTGCTGAGAGGAGTACCCAATCTGCCGGATCTACCCGGAGACAATGGACAGCCGTTGGAGAGGTGCGCCACAAAGAAGCAGTGGCGACTGGCCAGGATGATGCGAGACCGCTTCTGGAAGCGATGGGTGCACGAGTACCTGCCTGCTCTTGTGCGCAGGGAGAAATGGTGCTCACATGTCGAGCCCCTGCGCCGAGGAGACCTAGTGTTCATCTGCGATCCGGCCATACCACATCGAGAGTGGAAACGAGGAATCGTGGAGGAGGTGTTCACTGGAGTAGATGGAGTGCCCAGGCGAGCGGCGGTACGGACTGACGATCGAGCCAGGATGATTCGTCCCGCTTCGAAGCTAGCTGTTCTGGATGTGGTGAATGCGGCTGCTTCACGGGGGCGGGAATGTCGCGGAACGGATAAGCTAACCCGCTAGAATATCGATAGTCAGTCAAGTTTGAATTACGCGCCACTTAGGCGAACCTTCGTTAAGTATGTATTCGGTATTTGAACTATGTTTGTAACTGGGCACACTGTTTATGGCCGAAAAGCTATGTAAAGTTCGGCGCCACGGTTATTCCGATCGGCGATCCCAGCAGAGAAGGGAGGAGAAACTGCGGTATGTAAAAGGGAAATAGGTTGAGGTTAATTCTAAGTTTGTACTACTTCTCAACAGAATAAAACACACACACTCATAAGCTCATTACCACACTTCAAGTCCGAGTGTTGGATACGCTACAAGATCTGGTATTTCTTGTTTCGGTGGAGCACAGGTATTAGATGGCAACTCCCGGGATTTGGATCGGCGTCATTATATTATATATATATATATATTTATATATTATTTCTTAGTCAATTGAGTTAAATAATTATAAATACATATATAAATATGAATTTAAATGGTTTTTTTTTTGTTATAATAATAATAATAATATTTAATATATATATTTAATAATTCAAATATATAATATACATACATATTTATATATTCTCTATGTACATATTATGTAAATAACCCATTTTTAGTATTTGATATAAAAATAAAATTTATTAAATCGTGTAATTTTCTGTAATTCTAATTTGATTTGATTTGCGCTCCCGAGCAAGAAAAGCTCGAGCCAGAAAAGCGCGCCAATTCTTTGTTTTCCCCCTTTTGTTTCTCTTCTTCCGTTCGCTAAAGGCCTACTACAGCATAGAGTGCAGATGAATAAGATTATTAATTATTCAAACGCTTTGTTATCAAACAAAATCTAACCCGTTGTATTTGTGACAAACTATAATAATTGAGTGTAAAAATTGTGCAAATAAGTGGTCTAAATAGCAACAAATAGCAAATTACATTGCTGTAAGCTTCCCTCTACTAAAAAGACTAAAAAGACACCCTCTACTAAAATACACCCTCATAAAAGACCGCATTTTGGATTTAATGTGTAAGCAGCTCGGGCACGTCCAGTCCAATCCAGCATGATCCCATATGCGGTTAGCGATACGCGGGTCAATATGCCCAATATCGGTCAGGGTGGGCGGCGTTGGTGAGTGTTGAGTTAAATCATTGATAACTGGTAATAAGCACACAAAAATATAGGAAAGGTAATTAAATTGCACGGCGAAAGAACCGATCAAAACAGGAGCAGAGCAAGAAAATTTATAAATTTTTATCTAAGCCCCTGAAAATATGAGTTTTTGTGATTGTTCGCGGTATACAGATCGCTTGCACCAACAACAACTATGAATCCAATGCAGCAGTAAGCGGTTAACCCACAGCATAAGAAAACAGAAATCGTTAGAAAAATAATATACAACTGAATTGGGTTTCGGAGATTAAAGTCACTGCTTTTATATAAAAGGATCCAGATATTTTGGGTAAATAAAGAGAGCCGAAACACTTGATTGATCACTTGCCAAAAATTTGGGCTTTGCAGAATAACTATTCACAATGAAACCTTTGAAGGTAGAGTAATGGGAAACTCAGAGCTTAGCTCGCTAAGTAAGTTTGCTATGCATAAAAGGACTTTATCATATAAAGTATAAATTCTTGATCAGCATAAACTGCCGAGTCGATCTAGCCATGTCCGTCGGTCTGTATCTTTCTACGCAAATTGGTACCTCAGTGTTAAAGCTATCTGAGTAAAATTTTGCATTTAGTCTTATACTATATAAGTCGGAACACTGCAAACACTATAATACCCTTTATAAAAATAAATATAATATATAAAAAATTCAATTTCTTAAATTACAGTTCACTGTCAAAACAAATCGTAAATAAGTGTATCATGAACAAATGTTACGATATTATTTAAGTATTCTACTCAGAACGTGGATTTCAAAATTCGTAAGATCTGGCATAAGCAGTCTGTATATTACACGCAATAAAGTGTATAAGTATAAGACACTGTCGCCACGTATTGTTATAAGTCACTGTAGCCATGTATTGTTATATTTATTATTAAAATGATTAGCACGTCTGTGCTCATAAGTAGTCAGTAGTCTTCTTTACTCAAAATAATTTGGTGGACTTAGCCTAAGTACATAATAATGGCATACGACTGCGCTGCCGTTGGCAGTGGCAGAAGCGCAGCCGAATATATATATTATATATTATGTTAAAGAGAGAGAGAGTCTTATGGGCATATATATATGTATATTGCCCTCGGTCAGCGTGGGAATGCTGGCTTAAAGTGCAGCATAACTGGGTGATAGCATTGCTGACTTAGCGTCTGGCATAAGTTGGTGATCTTATTTCACGTCCACTGCAGTTTGTTTATTTATTTAATGCAACTTAATGTTGCCGATATATGCACACACTACAAAAGGATCAACCGGATAGGAAGTCGAGTTTCCTAACGTTATTAACCTAATGATGCGTTAACTAATGAATCCATATGAAGAAATTAGTGATTTCAAAATACTGAAAATCTGAAATTATATTGAAATTTTTTTAAATAGTTCTCTGTAGTTGTTGTGATCCGATGTTCTACTATTTGATTCCTTCAAAATCATAAAAAGCAGAGAACAAGAAAGCTTTAAAGAATTCTGTACATTTTTACATACATTTACATTTTACATACATTTTTTTAAGACAGCGAAGAAAGCTATGAATCATGTTGTATTAAAAAGTGTATTTGTGGAATCCTTTGAAGACCACAAATTTCAGATGTTAAAAAATCACATAAAATTAATAAATGGTCCCTATCATACATTTTATTGGATTTTACGACAATGGAGAAAAATAGGAATATAGCTTGACAAATTTCGGAGCTATGTATTTAACAAAGTTTTTATGAACACTATAAGCTGTGATGCTAGCAATGATATTCCGATAAAGTAAATTGACGAAGTTTATTAGTTTTTTAGACTAGACGAAACAAATGACGTAGAGGCCGTTTGATTGGAAAGACTTTTTCAAACAGATCGCGTTTTCTTTTTCTTACCTTTTTACTCCTTAACATCACCTTGTGCGGTGACACACAATATCACAATGTCATATGTAACCAGCAAATCAAGATTCTTTATTTGTTGACGACAACACGGATCTTTTTGTTATTCTAAAATTGTAACTATTATGAATACTATTAAAATAAAATCGGAGAGACAGAGAGATATGTAAACATTATTTTAAAATGATCTCATTATTTATCTGTATTTAGTTTCTGAGTTATATGTTCCCAGCAGCAATCGTTATTTTCTAAAATGTCTGCCATCCGCCTTATTTAATTAAATTTGTTTAAATAAATTTAGGGAAGTTGGAGGTGTCGGACGCAGAACTTCTTCTTACTTTCGACGGCACCCGCCTCTGACCGGAATTTCAGGGACTCCTCTACGACATGGCCGAAGAATACCACTGGTCAGAAAGAAAGAAGTGCAGAAAACTGTATACGAGTCTTCGGGGGCGCGCCCAGCGTTTTCACACCACCGACCCTATGCGGGAGCAATTCACGATCTGCAAGCATGTCGTTTATCACGCCTTCCATACTCGGATGCAAAGACCCCGAGAATCCTTCGAGGACTTCGCGATAGAGCTGTATCGCTTGGGCAGATGAGTTCTAGGCGAGTAGCCGCCCGCGATTTATAACAGCAGTGCTTCATCGATGGGATCCGGGCGACCGGATACCAGGTCCCCCTCATCAGGAGTGATCGCTGACAGGGGCCCTCGACATGGCGCGCCGCATCGAAGCCCAATGTCGACAACGCCCAGCGGCCGCGGTGAAGACGGTTGCCGCCGTAACTTTAGCCGACCGCATCGGCGATCCCAGAAAAAGAAACCGAGGCTCCCACGAATGCGACATGGCCGGCCCAGATTCCTCCCGGAGTCCCGTGTCGTCCTCGGGAAACTAACTGCCGTCAACTACCCACGTTTCCTACTCCTCTTCGTTCACGGGATATTGAGCAAAATGGCGCCCGCCAAAGTGAATCGCAGTCCGCCCGTTTACATCTGATGAAGGAGCCGGCGTCCGGCAAAAGCGCTACCTACTACGGGACTGTATACCCGCTACCTGCAGAAGAAGAGGACTCGCACATGACCCAAGTGGACTCCACCTTGGGCCGATTTTTTGCTGAATGTCCATTCGGAGACCCACCTCAAACCCCCTTAACTATAAGAAAGCAAAAGAAAACTAGGAACCCCAACGCTGAATCTCGTGAGATTCAGCCTCCGCCCAGTCAAGCTACGTATACGTGTAGTGCCGTTGGCGGCCCACATTTACATTGCTTGATTTTCTTACTGAAGCATCCAGTACGCCTGGTCGTAGACACCAGTGCCTCTGTGTCCCTACTAAATGATAGCATTCTGCCAGAACGACCGCCGAGTGTACCGTGCCAAGTGACTCTACAGGGACCCTCGGCAGAACAATTTCTGGCCACCACTGGAGTAAACACTAGACTGGAAAATACCGGAAGGCCGGTCATCCACGAGTTCTTGCTGGTGGAGGGCAGCACTCCTAGCCTCTTAGGTATGGAGGCCTCCGTGGATCTGACGGATTTGCAGTTACGGCTTTTGTGGGGATTTCTGCCGCTATATGCCCCGCTTACACATCAGCAAAATTTGTTTTTTTTTTTGACTGCACCCACGAGTATCCCGCCATATAGCGAGACCCACGTAGCTGTTCGATGCCAGTCGGAAAAAACGGCTTCCCCTGGCCCTGCTGGAATATGGAAGGGGTTCTCAATTGCCGCCCAATATTTTGCTATTTTAGTGGACACCACCAGCACCTTCGAAGATTAGAAAAAGAAAAAGCTGCATCTACGAATAACTCTTTCTAGGCCAGATCAGACAACGGCGTCTTCTACATTTTCATATAACTAAACAACTCTACCCATTTACTATTAGAATGCAAGAGGTCTACGTAGTAATCTTCCGAGCTTGTATTCTAGTAGTCTTTCGTTTCCCAGATTATGGTGTTAACAGAAACCTCCTACACCTTGGCCATCTCACCTTGAGGTGGCTGGCCTGCTGCTTTTAGTGCCGTTTGGGTAGTGCCTGACTTAGCATTACCCACCGAACTCGAATGAGTTAGCGTCTCGTCATCAGAGCGCAGCAAAACAATGAACGTTGCTCGTCGAGGTGAGTGCGGCGTGATCGAGGGGCTTGGAGTATTCAAGAAGGTGGCGCAAAGCAATGGCAAAGTCACTTCCGACCCAGGGTTGCCTGGCCCTGGGAGGGCTCCGTTTTTAATTCTAATAATAATATTCGGGAAGCGGTATAGTTCAATAAATTTTGTAAAGAAACTTGAGCTTCATTTTCGGTAAAAATAATTCCATCAGGCCTACATTTTAATTCCTCCTCAACATATTTCCAAAATGCGGGGTAGATATCGCACCCTTGTTCTTTATTAGTTGTTTTATAATAAGGTATTGCTTTTGAGTTAAACCATTTTCCATATAAAAGGTCCCTTTTATGAGATATGGGACTAGAATCAATTTCAGTGATTATGTCTCTTAATTGACCTACAGATTCTGTCGCAGCCGCTTATAGTTAGAACAAATTGAATGTCATTTTCATTTGATTTTTTTCGGTGAAGGAATGACAGCGTGAAGTTAAAGAGACATTGTTAGTCTTGTATATACTCCCACTCGTGTATATGTGGGAACGGGCCGGACCAGACGACTATATTATATATCTGCCATAGGAGCGATCGGAAAATTTGGACAAAAACATTCTGAAATCTTTAGTTTTCAACAGAATTTTATTATTTTATTTTATTTTTCTTTTTTTCCCCAATAATTGACGTTGATCTACAATGTGCATCAAGTTAGCAGGGCAACTTTGGAAAATGAAATTTTTGACTATACCATAATTTGCCGTTAATTATTCGTGAAAGAACAAAATTTGCCGTTCTATTTTTTACCTTAATTTTTTAATGTCCTGCTAAGTTGATATCAAGTTAGCAGGGCAACTTCTGAAAACTTAAATATTTCCAAAAACTTTTTTAATCAGAATTTGGTGTTAATTATCCGTTAATTATTCGTGAGAGAAATCAAATTTGTCGCTCAATTTTTTATATGTGTGTGTTTTTTTTTAACTCAAAGTTGCCCTGGTAAGTTGTTATCAAGTTAGCAGGACAACTCCTGACATCCTTCACATTTCCAAAAACTTTTTACGCCAGAATTTGTCATTTATTATCCGTTAATTATTCGTGAAAGAATCAAATTTGTCGCTCCATTTTTTATATTTTTTTTTATTTTTTAAAAACTCAAAGTTTCCCTGCTAATTTGATTTCAAGTTAGCAGGACAACACCTGAAATCCTTAAAATTTCCAAAAACTTTTTATGCCAGAATTTGCCGTTAATTATCCGTTAATTATTCGTGAAAAAATAAAATTTTTTGCTTAATTTTTTATATTTATATTTAATTTTTAAAGGCACACGTATATATGTATGTATACATTTCGCAGTTGCTGGCACAAGCAAGACCTTTAGAAAATGTTCACTCGCGTTCAGCGATCCGTGAAGATTTACAAAAAAATTCTATTGAAATTTGGATTCAAGAATTCGGAGGAAACCACAAAACTCTACGATCGCGACTTGCAATAAAAAAATTACTTGGTCGCCACTCTGTCTGTAGTAGTGATTTTTTCTCCTGGCTCTTCCCGGTACTCCTCATCGTAGCACCTGTCAGTAAATGTTATTCGAAAATATCTACATATATAGATATATAGATATATAGATATATAGATATATAGATATATAGATATATAGATATATAGATATATAGATATATAGATATATAGATATATAGATATATAGATATATAGATATATAGATATATAGATATATAGATATATAGATATATAGATATATAGATATATAGATATATAGATATATAGATATATAGATATATAGATATATAGATATATAGATATATAGATATATAGATATATAGATATATAGATATATAGATATATAGATATATAGATATATAGATATATAGATATATAGATATATAGATATATAGATATATAGATATATAGATATATAGATATATAGATATATAGATATATAGATATATAGATATATAGATATATAGATATATAGATATATAGATATATAGATATATAGATATATAGATATATAGATATATAGATATATAGATATATAGATATATAGATATATAGATATATAGATATATAGATATATAGATATATAGATATATAGATATATAGATATATAGATATATAGATATATAGATATATAGATATATAGATATATAGATATATAGATATATAGATATATAGATATATAGATATATAGATATATAGATATATAGATATATAGATATATAGATATATAGATATATAGATATATAGATATATAGATATATAGATATATAGATATATAGATATATAGATATATAGATATATAGATATATAGATATATAGATATATAGATATATAGATATATAGATATATAGATATATAGATATATAGATATATAGATATATAGATATATAGATATATAGATATATAGATATATAGATATATAGATATATAGATATATAGATATATAGATATATAGATATATAGATATATAGATATATAGATATATAGATATATAGATATATAGATATATAGATATATAGATATATAGATATATAGATATATAGATATATAGATATATAGATATATAGATATATAGATATATAGATATATAGATATATAGATATATAGATATATAGATATATAGATATATAGATATATAGATATATAGATATATAGATATATAGATATATAGATATATAGATATATAGATATATAGATATATAGATATATAGATATATAGATATATAGATATATAGATATATAGATATATAGATATATAGATATATAGATATATAGATATATAGATATATAGATATATAGATATATAGATATATAGATATATAGATATATAGATATATAGATATATAGATATATAGATATATAGATATATAGATATATAGATATATAGATATATAGATATATAGATATATAGATATATAGATATATAGATATATAGATATATAGATATATAGATATATAGATATATAGATATATAGATATATAGATATATAGATATATAGATATATAGATATATAGATATATAGATATATAGATATATAGATATATAGATATATAGATATATAGATATATAGATATATAGATATATAGATATATAGATATATAGATATATAGATATATAGATATATAGATATATAGATATATAGATATATAGATATATAGATATATAGATATATAGATATATAGATATATAGATATATAGATATATAGATATATAGATATATAGATATATAGATATATAGATATATAGATATATAGATATATAGATATATAGATATATAGATATATAGATATATAGATATATAGATATATAGATATATAGATATATAGATATATAGATATATAGATATATAGATATATAGATATATAGATATATAGATATATAGATATATAGATATATAGATATATAGATATATAGATATATAGATATATAGATATATAGATATATAGATATATAGATATATAGATATATAGATATATAGATATATAGATATATAGATATATAGATATATAAATATATAGATATATAGATATATAGATATATAGATATATAGATATATAGATATATAGATATATAGATATATAGATATATAGATATATAGATATAGAAAACGTTTGTATGGGAAATAGAAAAATACTGTTTTGAGGATTTTCCCGGCAATTAATCGAATTTTTCTCACCTTTTAAACCTTCCCTAGACCTCCACGAATAATTCAAGACCAAGATAAGATAAATCCGTTCAGCCATTCTCGAGTTTTAGCGAGACTAACGAACAGCAATTCATTTTTATATATATAGATAGATATATAGATATATAGATACATAGATATATATACCGCAGATAAGCTATCAACATCAAAAGTAGTCAATAACCGAGCTGGAACCTCAACGCATGTTCTCTAAAAATTTGGGCTTAAACGGTTCAGAACTTTTCAAGTTTCTTCTTTCAATATGTTTTGAATGTTTGACAGGAAATGCTTTGATTCAGCTGGCTGCCTGTAGATGGCGCAGCAGTAGGGGCACTTGGAAACGCTAAAAAAATAGATATATGCACTACCCCTAACATTTAGGGGGATGAAAAATAGATGTTGGCCGATTCTCATAGATACCGGATAAGCACAAAAAATTTCATCAAAATCGGTCAAGCCGTTTCGGAGGAGTATGGCAACGAAAACTGTGACACGAGAATTTTATATATTAGATAGATATATAGATATATAGATATATAGATATATAGATATATAGATATATAGATATATAGATATATAGATATATAGATATATAGATATATAGATATATAGATATATAGATATATAGATATATAGATATATAGATATATAGATATATAGATATATAGATATATAGATATATAGATATATAGATATATAGATATATAGATATATAGATATATAGATATATAGATATATAGATATATAGATATATAGATATATAGATATATAGATATATAGATATATAGATATATAGATATATAGATATATAGATATATAGATATATAGATATATAGATATATAGATATATAGATATATAGATATATAGATATATAGATATATAGATATATAGATATATAGATATATAGATATATAGATATATAGATATATAGATATATAGATATATAGATATATAGATATATAGATATATAGATATATAGATATATAGATATATAGATATATAGATATATAGATATATAGATATATAGATATATAGATATATAGATATATAGATATATAGATATATAGATATATAGATATATAGATATATAGATATATAGATATATAGATATATAGATATATAGATATATAGATATATAGATATATAGATATATAGATATATAGATATATAGATATATAGATATATAGATATATAGATATATAGATATATAGATATATAGATATATAGATATATAGATATATAGATATATAGATATATAGATATATAGATATATAGATATATAGATATATAGATATATAGATATATAGATATATAGATATATAGATATATAGATATATAGATATATAGATATATAGATATATAG